>NW_024412401.1:699839-757259 GCF_014898765.1 Herpailurus yagouaroundi
AGAAAGAAAGAAAGAAAGAAAGAAAGAAAGAAAGAAAGAAAGAAAGACCACAAACGTTGCTCACTAGCTCACTCTCTCATATGTCTTCTCTCTGCTATATAAGGACACAGCAAGAAGGCAGCCATATGCAAGCCAAGTGGAGTACAATCACCAGAAACAGAACCTTGCCAGAAATTCGATCTTGGACTTTCCAGCCACCAGAAATGTAAGAAAGTTAATTTTTGTTGTTTAAGCCACAACAGTCTATAGTGTTTTGTTATGTATGGTAGTTTAAGCAGAGTGATAGAATACAATCCATATTGTCGTATAAATTTAAAGTTTGTTATTGCTGTAGATCATTCTATTATGTAAATAAGCCACAATTTATCCTCTTATGTTTTAATGCACATGTTTATAATTTCCAGATTTTACTAAATATGAATCATGTTTCTATGAACATTCTTGTATATATGTATGGATGAGCATATGTAGACATTTTCCTCATATATCCAGGAACGGGAGCTAGGTATACATTAGTTCTGCTTTAGTAGATACTGCAAAGCAGAGGATTTTGTTTATCTTAACTAAATTTGTATTGCCTTTTTCATATTATCCTCGTTGGTTGCTATTTGGTAGTATCATGAAAATTTACATTTTCTTGATAACAAATGATGTTAAATATAGTTTCGTGTATTTTATGACTAGATATTCTTTTTTGTGAAGTGACTATTCAATGCTTCATCTCCTTTACTTTTGAGTTTCTTACTTATTCTAGATGTTATTTGTTGCATTTTCAAATATTTTTATCGCTGTGTAAGTTCATTTTTTACCCATGTTTCTTTTGATGAATAGACATTTTTAGCTTTGATACAGTTTAAAAGATAATTTTAAACTGATTAGTACTTTCTGTGTAATATTTAAGAAATCTTTGCTAACCTCAAGATATTATATTATTTCTATGTTTTACTCTAAAAAGCTTTATTCTTTTACCTTTTTTGTTTTTGTTTTCACTCCCTCCCCTCCTCTGGCTTTGAACTTATCTCTATCCAGGCCACTTGGTTCCTAATTTAGATTCAAGTCATATAAAAGCTGTTTGGAGCTACTGCTCTCTAGCTATTTTGGGGAAAAGAAAGGAGGGCTCATGAGCTCTAAGATGTGCCTCGTTACTTTTCATAAGGAATGTGTATCTCTCCTCCTCCCTAAACCTGTAATTATTACTTTCATTCTGTGAGACTATTATAAAAGTTTACAAATTTTGTTGAAAGTGAATTGAATCTATAGATCTTTACAAAGAAATAATAATGTTATGGAGTTTATTCTTTAATGCAAGAACATGATATTTATTTTCAGATTTCACTTATTTATATATTCTTTAGGATATTTCATTATCTTTTAAAGTTTCTCCATGAAGAGTTTGTCTAAAATTATTGCTCATTTGCTTTTATGTTTTCTATCATGTTATATATTTTTTTCTCATTAGTCGACTAATGTTAACTATAGAGTCGCCATTTTCCTTATAGTTCTATACACATTTTAATTTTATATGAGACTTCAATGATCTACTATTTTGAAATTGTTATGTATTTTCATTTCATAAAAGCTTATTACATAGCAATTGTCTTTATAAAAGTTCTTTATTTTGTTTTTGTTTTGCCTCACAGTGTATTGGGTTCATAGTAATATAGATGTACCGGATTCATATTGACTGCTTTATGGCTGGTATATCTTCATATATCATTTACCTTGGTTTTTTTAATGTTTAGGTATATTTCCTATATATTTTTGCATATATTTCTTCTATATATTTATATATATATTTCATATATATGACGTTTTGGGTGTAGTTATCGTAAATCTTGTTGTTGTACCTCTTATGTTTTATATGCATCTCTCATCAACAAAAATTATCCAATATAATAACCAGCTTTTCTTTTATACTTCATTTATAGAGCAGTGTTAAGTTGATAATAAAATGAGGGGAACATATGCAGGTTTCCCATGTATTCACTGCTCCTGCCCTTACATAGGCTCCCCCGTTATCAAGATAACTCACCAGAATCGCACATTTTTTTAATCAAGAATTAACTTAGATTGCTACACAATAATCACCTAAAGCTCATAGTTTACGTAATGGTTCACTTCTGCTGTTGTACATTCAGTGGTCTTGGACAAAAATATAATGATACACATTCATTATCATAAAATTATCTAGAGTATTTGCACTGCCCTAAAATCCTCTCTAATCTGCCAATTCATTTTCCCCTCCCCCTGGCAGCCCTTGGTCCTTTTATTGTCTCTATACTTTTGCCATTTTCAGAATGCCATATAGTTAGACTCATAAAAATATGTAGTGTTTTCATATTGGTTTCTTTCACTTAACATGAATTTAATGTTCCTAAACTTATTTTCATGGCTTAATAGCTCCTTACTATTTAGTGCTGAATAACAATCCATTGTCTAGATGTACTGTAGTTTATTTATTCATATGCCTACAGAAGCACACTTTGTTTGCTTCACAGTGTGTGCAATTATGAGAAAAAGCTGATCATAAACATTCTTTGTAGGCTTTTGCATGGACATAATATTTCACCTCTTTTGGGTAAATACCAAGGAGCACTATTGGCTATACTATATAGCAGGATTATGTTTAGTTTTGTAAGAAACTGTGAAACTGTCTTCCAAGTGGTTGTACCATTTTGAATTCCCACCATCAATGAATGAGACCCTGTTACTTCATATTCTCACAAATCTTTGGTATGGTATCCCATTATTGTTTTAATTTACATTTCCAGATGTCATATGTGCAGCATCTTTTCATATGTTTATTGCCATCTGCACATTTTTGGTGAAGTGTCTGTTAAGGTTTAATGCGCGTTTTAATTGGGTTGTTTGTTTTCTTATTATTGGCTTTTAAGAGTTCTTTGTATAATTGGGGTAAGACTCCTTTATAAGATCTGTCCTTTTCAAATATTTTCTACCAGTCTGTGTCTTATCTTCTTGGTTTTTTTTTCTTTTTTAATTATGATGAAGCGTTTGACTATAATGAAGTCCAGCTTACTATTTCTGTCACAGATCGTATCTTTGGTGGTGTATCTAAAGAAGCATTATTATACTCAGAATTCCCTAGTTTTCTCCTATGTTACCATCCAGGATTGTATAGTTTCACATTTCTCTATGATCCATTATGAGTTAGTTTTTTTAAAGTGTAAGTTTTGCATCTAGATTGATTTTTTTTGGGATGTGGATATTCAGTTATTTCACTTGTTGAAAAAACTATCCTCTTTTCTCCTATATATTTCCTTTGCTCACTTGTCAAATATCACTTGACTATATGTCTGTGAGTCTATTTATGAGCCATCTATTCTGTTTTATCGACCTATTGGTCTATTCCTTTAGGAATGCCACACTGTCTTGATCAGCTTTTTGGTAAGTCTTGATGTTGGGTAGTGTCAGTCCTCTAATTTTGTTCTATTTCTTCAATACTGTCTTAGTTATTCTTCAGACTGTCCATAAACTTTAGAATGGTTTGTTGATACAAATAAAATAAGTTGCAGTGATTTTGACTGAGGTTGCAAAGATTGCAAAAGGAAAGGTTGCAAAGGGGAAGTACTTGTATCTTGACAATATTGCATATTAATATTTATAAATGTGGAATGTTGATTTATTTATTCTCTGATTTCATTTGTTCTCATGTAGTTTTCCTTATATGGAACTTGTACACATTTTGTTAGTTTTATACCTAAGTATTACATTTTTGGTGGGTACTAATATAAAAATAATTGTTACCTCCAGTTTTTTTTTAGGATAATCTTTATGAAGTTGTGGATGGTGCACTGAATTCCTGTTTTTCTAAAAGTTTTTTATTATGAGTGAGTGTTGGAATTTTGTCGAATGCTTTTTTTGTATCTCTTTTTTTAAATTTTTAATGTTTATTTTTGGGAGACAGAGAGTGAGAGAGAGCAAGCAGGGGAGGGGCAGAGAGAAAGGGAAACACAGAATCTGAAGGAGGCTCTAGGCTCTGAACTATCATCACAGGGCACGACATGGGGCTCAAACCCATGAACTGTGAGATCGTGACCTGAGCCAAAGTTGGACGCTTAACCAACTGAGCCACCAAGGCACCCCAGCATCTTTTAATATGATTATGTGATTATTTTCTGGTCTGTTGATGTGTAATGAATTATATTAATTGATTTTTTTTTAATGTTGAATCAGTCTTGCATACCTGGGATAAATCCCACGTGGCTTTTTTAGCCTTCTTTTTACCTTTTTTAATAATTTTTTTTTACCTTTTTTAGATTTGGTTTGGTAATACCTTGTTAAGGATTTTTTGCATCTATGTTTATGAGAGATAATAATCTGCAGTTTTCTTTTACTATCTTTGTGTGTGTGTGTGTGTGTGTGTGTGTATTAGGATAGTATTGACCTCATTGAATAAGATAGGAAGTATTCCCTCTGCATCCATTTTCTGAAAGAGATTGTGGAGAATTGGCATAATTTCTTCTTTAAATGTTGGGTGGAATTCACCAGTGAACCCTTTTGGCGCTTTCTGTTTGGGGAAGTCATTAATTACCGATTAAATTACTTTAGTAGAAATAGTCCTATTCAGATTGCCTATTTTTGCTGAGAATTTTGGCAGATATACATATTTCAATAAATTGGTCCATTTCATCTCAAGTCAATTTTGCTGGCATTCATAATATTCCTTTATTATACTTTAACTTTCCTTAGGACCTGTACTCATGCCCTCTTTTTAATTTCTGATATTGGTAATTTGTATTCTCTCCCTCTCTTTTCCTTTTTTTTTTTTTGTCTTTATTTTTTCATCTTGCTATAAAGTCCTCCATTTTTTAAAAAGTTTATTTATTTTGAGACAGAGAGATCGATCAGGAGTGGGTCAGAGAGAGAGAGAAGCCCAAGCAGGCTCTGTGCTGACAGTGAGGGGCTTGATATTATGAACCATGAGATCATGACCTGAGCTGAAATCCAGAGTCAGATGCTTAACTAACTGAGCCACCCAGGTGCCCCTCATTTTTTTTTCTTAAGTGGGCTTCATACCTACTGCAGAGCCCAACGTGAGGCTTAAACTCATGACCATGGGATCAATACCTGAGCTTAGATCAAGAGGTAGAGGCTAACCAACTGAGCCAGCCAGGCACCCATAAAGTCTTTCATTTTATTGATCTTTTTTAAAGAACCAGCATTTGATTCATTGATTTATTCTATTGATTTTCTGTTTTCAATTTCATTGATTTCTGCTTTAATTTTTTATCATTTATTTTTTTGTGCTTACCTGTGATTTAATTTGCTTTTCTTATTCTAGTTCTGAGGTAAAAAATTAGATTATTGTTTTTATATATTTATTTTCTAATCTATGCCTTAAATGACACACATTTCCCTGTAAGCACTGGTTTTGCAGAATTCTACAAACTTTGACAAATTATACATTCATTTTATTTCAGTTGATATATTTTAAATTTCTTTTGAGACTTCTTTGACCCATATTTAGAAGTATGTTACTTAATTTCCATCTATTTTAGGATTTTTCAGTTATCTTTCTATTATTTCTTTCTACTCTAATACCATGGTTGTCTTAAAATAGACATTGTATAACTTCTATTTTTTTTTTAAATTTCTTTATGTGTATGTTTTGGTCCAGGATGTGTTCTATCCTGGTGAATGTTCTCAATGGATGAGGTAGTCTATATATACTTATGATATTATTTGATTATGGTGCTGTGTTCAACTATGTTCTTACTGATTTTCTGCCCACTGGATCTCCTCATTTCTAAGAGAGGGCTATTCAATTCTCTAACTATGAGGGTGAAATCACCTATTTCTCTTTGTAATTCTATCAGTTGTTGCCACCTGTAGTTTTTTGCTCTATCACTAGACATATTAAGAATTTTAATTTCTTATTAGAGAATTGACCCCCATCCATTATGTAGTGTCCCTCTTTTTTACTGACAACTTTCCTTAGAGTTTGCTTTGTCTGAAATTAATATAGTTATTCCTACTTTATTTTTTTTTTACTGTTAGCATGGTATATATATTTTCATCCATTTACTTTATAAAGTAAATTTAAAAGTAGGTTTCTTGTAGACAACATATACATGGACCATGGCCGGCTGTGGTCAATAAGGAGTCAGTGACACAGAGAGGGAAAGAAACAGACTATCACACTGGGAAGTCCACACAAGGAAGACAAATCCCCATAATATCTGGCTTTGAAAGTGGTAGGGGCTGAATTTCATGAGTTCTTACAGCCAACATGACTTAAAGCTTGGAATTTTAAAAATCAGAAGACTTGCTCTGGGAAATCTGGAGGGCATTTGGAAGCTGAGTCCCCACCCTTAAAGACATAACATGACAAATAACCCAAGTAGATATAGCATAGAAGCAGTAGTTTGAAAAACATCTGGAGCATACAGGAAAGAGAGTTATTAACTCATCTAAGAGCATGTCTTAGAGAGGCAGGGATTTCAGGGAGACCCCTCCAGGAGCAAAGGAGCTAGAAGGCACCATTTCCTCCCTCTACCTCCAGCATAAACAAACATCTGCCCACAGGAACCAGAGCAGCACCAACACTTGCTACCTAAGTTGCTTACAATAAGCCCCCCATATGTTGGTGGATCTTTCCTTCCCAGCCATGCTTACCTTAGTCCTGGTGTTATGGGTACCTTCCCCAGAAGGCTGGCACAGACCCCACCAACACCACAACTCCAAACCCATATGTTTTAAGGGGCTTCCATGCTGGCAGCAGTGGCAGCAGGTCTCATTTTGCAAGCAGACCAGCATGCACCTTGTTAAAATGCACCCCACCCTGAATAAAAACAAACATTGCTCACAACAGGCAAAGAGAAACTCTGCAGAGGACTGGCCTGAAGGATAAACCTTCCAGGACATAACTGCAGGGCATAGGCAACACACATATGAGACAGTCCCTGAAGTGACAGGTCCTGGAAAACAGACCCACTGCACTGGAGGATACTTCAGGATATCATCATAGGACCATTACTTTCAAGATCAGGACAGGTGGCTGACTTTCCTAACACACAGAAACAGGCACAGAAAGGTAAAAAAAAAAAAAAAATGAGGAAACAGAAGAATATGTCCCAAATGAAAGAATAGGGCAAAACCACAGCTAGAGACCTAAGTAAAACAGAATTTAAAGTAATGATCATAAAGATACTCTCTGGGCTTGAGAAAAGAGTAGAGGACATCTTAACAGATGTTAAGTAGAGACCCTTAACAAAGAAATAATAAAAGAACCCATCAGAGATGAAGAACATAATAAATGAAGTTAAAAATACAAT
This sequence comes from Herpailurus yagouaroundi, assembly GCF_014898765.1. Classification (NCBI taxonomy): domain Eukaryota; kingdom Metazoa; phylum Chordata; class Mammalia; order Carnivora; family Felidae; genus Herpailurus; species Herpailurus yagouaroundi. The sequence continues at coordinate 707,135 of NW_024412401.1, forward strand.
TGATGGAAAAAAAATAACAGGCTAAAGGAACCAGAGGAATGAATTGATGACCTAAAAGACAAAGTAATGGAAAGCAATCAAGCTGACCAAGGGAAGAGGTGCCTGGGTGGCTCAGTTAGATAAGCGTCCAACTTTGGCTCAGGTCATGATCTCACTGTTCATGGGGTTGAGCCCCGCATCAGGCTCTGTGTTGACAGCTCAGAACCTGGATCCTGCCTCAGATTCTGTGTATCTCTCTCTCTCTCTCTCTCTCTCTCTCTCTCTCTCTCTCTCCTCCTCTCCAACTCCTATCCGCTCTCTCTCTCGCTCTCTCTCAAAAACAAATAAACATTTAAAAAAATGTAAAAAGCTGACCAAGTGGGAGAAAAAATATACAAATTGATAATAGACTTAGGGATCTTAGTGGCTCCATCAAGCATAATATTATCAACATTATAGAGATCATAGAAGAGTAAGAGAGAAAAGGGAGCAGAAAATGTATTGAGGAAATAAAAGTGAAAACTCCCCTAATCTGGGGAAGGAAACAGATATGAAGATCCAGGAGGTACAGAGAATACACAACAAAATCAACCAAGGAGGTCCACACCACAACACATAGTAATTAAAATGACAAAAATTAATGATACAGAAAAAAAAAATTTAAAGCAGCAAGAGAAAAGGGAAACACCATAAGGCTATCGGCTGATTTTTCAGTAGAAAATTTGCATGATATATTCAAAGTGCTGAGAGAGAAAAATCTGCAGCCCAGAATACTCTATGCGGTAAAGCTGTCGTTCAGAAAGAAAGAGATAAAGAGTTTCTCAAACAAAAACTAAAGGAACTCATGACTACTAAAATCAGCCCTATAAGAAATATTAAAAGGGACCCTTTGAGTGGAAAAGAAAGGCCATAAGTGAGACTATGAAGAGTAGGAATCACAAAAGCACTACAAAAAAAAAAAAAAAAAGTATATCTGTAAAAATTAGTCAAGGGATTCAAAGAATAAAAGCATGTAAAATATGACACCATATCCCTAAAATATGGGGTGGAGGAGTAAAGAATGGGTTCAAACTTAAGCAACCATCAATTTCATATATAATGCTATATATACAAACCACAAACCAGAAACCAGGAACCATAATATATATGCAAAGAATAAAGATAACAAAATCCAATTATATCACCCAAGAAAGCCAGCAGACTATGAAAGAAATAAAGAGAAGGATCAGAGCAAAAACTACAAGAACAACCACAAAACTAGGAACAAAATAACAATAAATACATACCTACCAATAATTATTCTGCATATAAATGGACTAAATGCTCCAATCAAAAGACATAGGGTGACAGAGTGGATACAAAAGAACACCCATCTATATGCCTACAAGAGAAGCATTTAGACCTAAAGACACCTGCAGATTGAAAGTGAGGGGATGGAGAAACATTTATCATTCAAATGGATGTCAAAAGAAAGCCAGGTAGCAGTACTTATATCAGACAAAATAAACTTTAAAACAAATTCTGTCAAAAGAGACAAAGAAGGACGGTATATAATAAAAAAGGGAAAACTCCAAAAAGTCTAACAATTATAAACATTTATGCCCCCAACATGTAAGACCCAAAAACGTAAAACAATAACAAACATAAAGGAGCTAATCAGTAGCAAAACAATAATAGTAGGGGACTTAAATGTTCCATTTACAACAATTGACAGATTATCCAAACAGAAAATCAACAAGAAAACAGTGGCTTTGAATGATACACCGGACTAGATGGTTTTAACAGATATGTTCAAATCATTCCATCCTAAAACAGCAGAATATACATTCTTTTCAAGTGGACATGAAGCATTCTCCAGAATATATCACATATTAGACCAGAAAACAAGTTTCATCAGATTCAAAAAGATAGTAATCATACAATGAGATTTGAGATAAATTCAAACTTGGAGTTGAAAGAAAGTTAAAGTTGGGATTTAGCATAGTTTATATTTGCATATGCAAAGATGTAAATATATTTCCCTCTCTGCTTTTAAGTAATCGGTCCAAGAATTCTACTTGAAGATGAAAAAAATAATTTAAAAATATTAATTTAAGATTTTTAATTATTTCTTCTGGTCTTGTTTTTAATTGTTTTCTTTTTATCTTTATTTTAAATTGTCTGCAGTATTTAAGTTTATTTTTCTTTAAAAAGTTGAAAATAGAACTTTTGTTTAATATATGTTTTAACAATTTATATCAGTATTTATTTAAAAAGAAAATTACTCTATTCCACTTGCCCAATCCCTTGTATATAGCTCCATACAGCATCTGTAAATAAACTTATCACAAGCAATTCTACAGAGTAGATTTTGACATTTTGCAAATTGTTTAGTCTCAAATATAGCTGTTTCCTAAAACATCATGTTGATTTACAACTCTTGGAATAGATTTATACTGAAGTAAATCCTCTATCAACAAATTACTTTTATGATTGCTATAATTGGGATTCTTGTTATGGACTCATCAATCAACATTTTAAAGTTTTCCTTCAAATTTCAGTTTATAAATTCTCATAAATTCCACCATAAAGAAAAGATCTAATGATATATTTATTATATATATTATATAAAGAGACAAATCTATTGTACATTGCACAATATTTTTAAAGATTAGACTTCCTCCATACAGTTCAAATAATCATGCAGTCAAGACAATTTTCAACCATCACTTGGAGATACTGTAATTTTACATATCTTGCCACATGCCTCATAGTGTTGTCTATTGAAAAAGCTACTCAGTATGCAAGTTTGTGACAATACTAGTGTTTTTCTCTTTTTATTTATATTTGAGACCTATTCTGTTTACTTTTGTTAATTGGGATCATTTGCCTCTCACATTTTAACATTGCCTGTCCTGATATATGACTTTATAGCAATTTGAAACCTCCTTTGATCAATTACCCTTCCATAATTATCGCTTATTCAAAATAATTTTCCAAGTTAGTGAGAATCTTTTCAGTTCCCCTTTCATGATACATTAATAGACAGCAGATAAATAACTCTGTTGTCCTGATAATGATAAAACAGAATATAACATTGCTTATAAAGTCATCTGTGTATTTATTAAGTAGACATAAGATTTTACATTTCTTACTCTGACCTCTCCTCAATATTTGCTACTGTTTATCTATCTCAAGAAAGAACTTGGTTGCATTTAGTCAAAGGGTTTTATCTTTTTCCTTCTGTACTGTGTCTCTAGTTAAGATCTCCTCCTCTATCTACATTTTAAGTATTGCTGCCACTCACATAGTTTTCGAAAACCACCTTTTTCTTCTTCTTGAGGCCATCTGCTTGCCAATAGAATGCACGTGTATAGCTTCATGCGTCACCCACTTCTTTTATTAATCCTAAATATATCCATAATCTCATTCCAAGCCTCCCATGTTGTATCACCTTCAGAGTGGTCACCTGTTCACGGATGCTTCACACAAACACAAAACAGTATTTATCATCTCCCTGTGGTCCTATCACCTGTCTCAATTCCATTGTGTGCTGACTCCATGTATGACACCCCAATCAAGTCATCCATACCTTCCTTTACAGTGGCATCTCTTGTGCCATCGCCAGCACACTAACATCGTTTATGGCACTATCAGCTATTTTCAATTACGACAATAGCCTTACTAATGGTCTCCCTTCCTCTGTCTTGTCCTATCCAAAAATTCCTGAAATAACAGTGAAAGCTTTTTAAATGCCAATCTAATATAATGGAAAATGAAACAGTAGTGTTATTAATTGTAAAAAGAAAAAATCAATTATTTGTGATGTTTATTTGTGATAGATTATTCTAAGTTAATTTACATGAAGAAAATAATTTCACGTTGACCCACAATAAAAGATTTGTAAAATGTGGATATTACAGACATAGGAAGAAAGGAGAATGGGATTGAGGAGCAATAAAATACACCACATTTAAGTTAAATTTTATAGATTTTATTTTTGAAAATGCAGTATGATTTATATTATTTTTATTTTAAGAGCAGAGTTTGGTTAAAGACATGGATTTAGGAACCATACTGACTGTATTCAAATTACGATTGTAACAATAATATTTTGGCAGATAAAAAATAATATCCAGAGTAGTTAAAATGCTTTCCTAGATAATATAACAAGTTACACAATACTTTATAAATTGTTATGGTATCTTGCACCAACAAAATAAATAACAGATCAGGAAACTAATTTTAAGAAGGGCCTGATAATAAAAGTGTTGTCTGACTCCCAGAACTGGGTTGAGTTTGTGAAAATAAATGGATTAATGCACAAACAACACTTAGAACAGATCTTGGCATATTGAAGTAATTCATATTAAATATTATTATTGCATTAAAGGAAATTATATTTTTATTCCTTCAGTTTATCCTGAATGAGTAGAGAATTTAATTTCAGGGAAAGCTGTTTATAAACATTGTACCTGACACCCCAGTATGGCCCATCAACTTGAGCATTTTACACAATCTTTAAAATAAAAAAAAAAGATGTTTATTTATTTTTGAAGTAGAGAGAGACAGAACATGAGCAAGGGAGGGGCAGAGAGAGAGAGGGAAACACAGATTCTGAAGCTGGCTCCAGGCTCTGAGCTGTCAGCACAGATCCCAAAGTGGGGCCTGAACCCATGACCATGAGATCATGACCTAAGCTGAAGTCAGACGTTTAACTGACTGAGCCACCTAGGACCCCGTATACATAAGATTTTACATAAAATAATAATAATAATAATAATAATAATAATATAATAATAATAATAATAATAATAATAATAATAATATAAAACACTGATTTGGGCACATTGTGTAAAAATTGAATTATGTTACAACCCACCTTCACCCTTAATTGTCTTCACCACATTAGATGCTCAATATTCAATACCCAGGGGTTCTCTCTTGAGTTGGATGAGATTAGAGATGATATGTTTCTTCTCTGATTCCTATTTTACTGCTACCAATTCCAAGACTTAAATAGAGCATCTGAATTAACAGACCATACACCATAGCTTCCTGGGCTCAATTTTCTTGTCATTGATTTTATAATCAGACATGAACCTGTTCTTCATTGATCCTTCTCAAGGACTTTATAAGCATGGACAAAAAATTAATTGGATTATTTATTCCTAAATCCTACTCATTAGTAGCTGCAGCAAGTGGCATACTTAATATCACTGAATTGTTTATTTTACTTAGAAGATGAAGTTAGTTAACAGAGATAAAACATTTCTGTGCCTTTGCTTTCTTACCAATCTGTAATTTACAATTCTTGTGGTTTATAAACAAACTTACCACTTATTTTCTTTCATTACTATCAAAGGCAAATGTTTACAAAAAAATTAAATATTAGGGTAAATTCCCAAAGACATTTATCATGGTAACTGTGTATGTAGAATATCATGTGGCAGTTTTAGAATCTATGCAAAGGCAAATAGTATATGGAGAGCTCCCCATATTCATTAATCTATAAGGCAACTATTTATGGAACACATGCTGAGAGTAAGAACTCATCTATGTATATCTTGAGGTGAAAATTTTCACAGACTATAGTTTATGACAATAAGCATGTCTAGCCAGTCATAAATCAAAACATCCATGAAACAACTGTGACCAACCCAAAACAATTTCTGAGTGATAGAAAGTTATATTTGGATATGGTCCAACAATTTACTTTGATCTGGATGGATAATGAAATATCCTTCAAACGAAGTCAACTGTTGATTTATAGGAACAAAAATATATTGAATTGAAATTGACACCTAATGCTCACAGTCAATGGAAATTTCACTGGAAATTTGAAACAAGGAGCCAAGCAATCTCAAAGGAGTATGGGTCTACATGCTTTGATATGAGGGATTTTGAGCACATTATATGTCATAGTATCTAACACCCCATTATTAAAATTCTTATTTTAGATTTTGAAAGTTTTGTTTTCAATATTCTATTCAAAAAATGCACGTTCCTACTAAAATTAACCCTAATTTAAAATAACCTTTACATTAAGGAAACTCCTAATTACATTATAATTTATTTAACCATTTTCAAATGTAATTTTTTATATAAAATATTTCCTTTCATTTCATTCACATAGCAAAAACTATGAAGAGGATTAAAAATCCACAGTCCACTGAGAATTGTCTAATTGTTTTGCTTGTTATATCTACAATAGATTTTATAGAAAACTATTCCTTTATAATTTATTTTTAAAGTCAAGCTTCCTCATTAAAAATAATAATAAATGTTAGTAAACTGAAATACCATTTTAGGTGGCAATGTTATGGTACAAAATTTTAGTTTTCCCATGATAAAATTAAAAATAAGTTATTAGATAATGTTTTTCAATTTATAATTTACTATGTTATGTGCTGATATTTAGATTTGAAGATTAAGTATAGAATATTAAATTAGAATATTAAATTTAGAAAAATTGAGATAAATATAAACATTTCTCTCATCTCACTTCTTATATATAATATCAAGTTATTAATATATGAATATGTTTTAATATTTAAAGCAGAATAGTCATGCTTAAAAGAGAAAGAGGAAAGACATCTTCCTTTCCCATTACCAAGTGTCTCTCTTCAAATGTAAACCTGTTAAGTTCCTTGAATTCATGATTAAAAAATATTTTAATGCTTACATTAAAATTGTCACTGGGGCGCCTGGGTGGCTGAGTCGGTTAAGCATCTGACTTCCGACTGAGGTCATGATCTCACGGTTTGTGAATTCAATCCCCATATCGGGCTCTGTGCTGACAGCTCGGAGCCTGTAGCCTGCTAGATTGTGTCTCCCTCTCTCTCTGTCCCTCCCTGACTCGTACTCTGTCTCTCTCTGTCTCTCAAAGATAAATAAAATCATTACAATTTTTTTAAATTGTCACTTAATATTGTTTTCCATATCAAAATAACTATTTTACCTCATGCTTTTAAGATAAAATTCATGATAATATATGATTACATCATAATTTTTTAAATCAAGTTTACTATTAAATCAAGTTATTTCCAATATAAGTTTATATTTAAAATTTTCATCACATGGTTTCAACAAAAGGAAAACATCCACAGTGAGAATCATATTTTATTTTTCTTTTGATGTTATTTTTCTATTTTCTTTTGATCCTTATAACTTTGAGACTGTTTCATAATGGAATAAATATGATTGGATTATAACTTAGGGAAGCAGTTAGTCAACCACATATCATGAAGTACAAAACAATATTTTGTTCAGCCTCTTCTACCGAGGCTAATAATTTAGAAATCTAATGGATTGTGAGCACAAGTATGTAAAAATCTCTTACTCCATGTATCATTATCACATCTCAATATGAATGCAAAGCAAAATGAGGATCACTTTTGACAGTATCTCCACTCTCACGTCTGAGGTCTTGGTCTTCTGCTAGTGAAGGGAGCAAGGTCAAAGAGGTTTTGACAGTGTCCCACCTTGGATACAAACTTTACCATGAAATTGCAAGCTGTTATACAATGCTGGACATTTGTCACAGGCTGGCAAACATGTGTCCTACATTTCACATTTAAATGTGCATACAAAGCACATAAGAATTGGTAAAATCTAATAAATTTGTATTCTAGAGAGCAAAATTATGGTAATTAGTGTAGGTGGGAGATTATTCATCTAGCTAAGAATTTGAGACATCAGTGATCCAGATGACAGAGATGAGATATCAGCACATTCATTTTCAGAATTATAATTTTGATACAATGAATAATTGCTTCAGCTTATTATTCTAAAGCAACATTTTAAGATTGCTCATTCTTTTGCAACTGATAGTAAATTACCAAATAGGAAAAAAAATTAAAGCCTCATTAAGAAATGGTTTGATTCACTAATGCATAGTTTCCTGTGATGGGGAAATCTTTAATGCAGTTACTCTGAGTGTTGAAGTAGTGAACTGCAAAGGGAATGATAAAATTTATATCCATATAATTGGTATTAATGTTAACACATGAAAGAAGTAAACTCGGAAATCAGACCACAAACACAGACCATTCTGAGAGCCTTTTATTTTCCAAATCTAAGTGTGTGAGTAGTAGTTCATTTATTTACTGGTATTTATTATTGTTGTGTTTTGTAATAAATTCTGTTTTTTCAAATTTCATCCCCTTTCTAAAATTGCTTCATCGTATAATATGGGAGAGATATGTTAGGCAGAGCAAAGTTCTTCCTATTTTCGACTAGATCTGCTAGAAGTAAGCATCGGAAAGACAGCAACTGCTTTCATCTTTACTCCTTGATTGAGAGTCAGTTGAAACAGTAAATTAACTTTTACTTTAGGAAGATGGGGAATTTGAAAGAGAGCTCAAATTCTCTGTTCTCTGAAGTCTGTAAATTAAATTCCTGAGAACCCATTCAGCCTCTCTTGTGTAAGAAATTATCACGTAAAATATCTGGAATTTACTTATATCTGGAATCCAAAGACAGCTGTTTGCTGTACAATGTATTTTATAGATTAAACATATTTTGCCACCAAAAGGAATATTTTTCTAAATATTTCTAGTACTAAATTATAAGAAAACCTACACAACTGGTTAAATTGGTAAGATTGCAAGATTCTCATTCATGTTGTAATTATGTCCTGTGCATGTAAGTTTAAAAATTTAAGTCAAACTGCAATCCAGCTATGTAATACAGAGAAATGAGAACAGAAACTTCATCAACTAATTGAAATGAAATTTACAATCTTATATGCTCATCTATGTTTAAGTAAACCAATTACAGCCAAATTGAAAGCATTCTAAATGTAATGTGTGATATAGCTTAAAAGGACTATGTGCAGAAGTAATGTTTATATTGAAATCTGGAATTTGTTCTGTTTTTAAACTTAATGGACTGTAGAGCTACAACATGGAAGGAAATCTGTATTTCTAACAGACTTTCTTCTATCAAATTTATCCTCTTGTCTCATACTTTGCTTTTGTCAGTATAACTATAGCATGTACTATAAACTCATTCTGAATTGCTGTAGCTGAGGAAGAGAAATAATGTTAAAATGATTGATCACTTCTTTCTGTTCATTTGGTGCTTATCTCTAGATTGTTTACAGGTTTAATTCCTGCTACTTTCACTACAAATGGGTCATTTTTTTCCACCCAATTGCAAATACATTGACTAATAATGAGACTGCTCAATCTATTTAATAGACCCTTTCTCTTAACAAAGTTTCAGTATACGACATTAAATCTTGTGAATCTCTATTTGCAATGGCCCTTTCTCAAAAACAAATATTGGGTTTTTTTTTGTTTGTTTTGTTTTGTTTTGTTTTGTTTTGTTTTGTTTTGTTTTGTTTTAGTATTAGCCAATGTACAGTATTTTAAGATAGGGGCAAAGAATTCATAACATCTCTTATTCTCAGGTGTGTGTTTTTTTAATGTTTTACCCTGGCAAAACCACCCTTCAACACATAAAAATGTTTTCCCTAGAATCATATCACAGGTCCTCAGTGTTAATTCTGAAACCAGTTTTTAATCTTGCACATATCATGTGTTTCTCATTTCTCCAAAAAAAAATATAGACTATTTTCTTTAAGTGACATATAAGTTACCCACTATTGACACCTTTACAAATAAGCTCTTTCTCCCTTTCCACTGTGCAGCTTTTTTGAAATATTCATGTGACTTCTTACATGTTTATACCCCACTCAGCTTTCTTACCATAATTTTTTCCCACCTAGGTTTTACCTGACATAGTCAGTAATCTTTTTTTGCCAATTTCCATGTAACTTCTCTAAAATGCACTGCCTTTTTTATAATAGGCTAATGTTTAATAACCAGCAAAATAAGCCCTTTTTGTGGGATTATCTCATGTAATTTTTTCATGTTTTAAAACTTTGGTTGGAAATACTCCATAAATGCATTTGTGGAATTGAGATATAAATAAGTTTATTTGTAAGTATTCATTAATTTATTTGAGGGTATGCTAGCATCTTTGTGATATTTATTTCTACAAAGTAAAGAATGGTAAATTAGTCATGCTTTTAGGAGCTCTCAGCTATGAGGTCCAATCTATTGTTATAGCAAATAAATAGAACATGATCTTACATGTTAGTTAACATTTACTTAACACACTTTTACTTTGCCAACAATTGTAGGTTTGGGGAATACAAACAATTATGAATTACTCCCTGAAAAGACAATTATAGAAAGCAGAGTAATTTAGAAAGTAAAGAGACAAATACAAGAAAATCATTAAATATTATCATGTAGTTAAGTACACTGTGCTTAGTGTATAGAAATGAAAACTAAACCAAACTGGATTTTGTTTTGGACAGAGAAAGATAAGGGAAAATATGTTTCCAGTCTATGAGAGTATAAAAAAGACATACATGAGAGATTCAATGTCACTCTTTAGGAATACACATATATTTAGTGCCAATAGAGAAAAGTACAATGTTTCTGTGTGTGTGTGTGTGTGTGTGTGTGTGTGTGTGTGTGTGTGTGTGATACAATACTGCTTACCTTAAGAATGTGTAAAGACTTACCAATAGTTTTCAAGAGATAACTTTGGGGAACAGAAATGGGAGTGGAATGAGGTATACTTTTACTTTATATGCTTCCATAATTTAAGATTTGTAAAAGACAATGTGAATTAATAGTTATAAATATGTACATTTTAATATCAAAATATTTATTGGATATGACATAGTTTAAGAACAATGAGTGGTATGTTTATACTCATATTGTGGGCATATAGATTTTATCAAAGTCATCAAGTTATACATTTAAAATTGGTGAATAAATTATACCTCAATAAGTCCAATTTAATCATATAAACTTGATACATTATAATGGATAATTACTTAATATTAAAACAACATTTATACTGAGATAACTGGACGATGCCATTTATATGATTTCTCTAATATCAGTCATATCTAAGGATAAAGAAAATAGAGAGTAGTTTCTTCTGGATTGTAGGGATTGATTAGATGCATTTTGAATTACTTTTAATTAGATACATTTACATTTAAAGATATTAAGAACTCTTGATGGGTTGACCGTTTTATCATCTTTTATGGCTGTTAATATTGCTTATTTTGAATTCTGGTTTGACTGTAATTAACATAGCCATACCAGCTGTCTTGTACTTAGTATAAATGTAAACAGATGTTACACTTTTCCCTCAATCTATTCTTTTCAACCTGCTATGTACTTTATATACTATATACTCTATATACTTAAATTGCATCTCTTCTACATTGCTTACAGCTTCATTTTGCTTTTTTAATCTTGTTACGTGATCTCTGCTTTTCTTTCCATGTTTTATTCCATTTGTATTTAACATAATTCTTAGTAAGGTTGGTTTTATGTTTGCCATTATACTATATGCTTTCATTTTCTATCCTTCCATTTTCTTTTTCTTCTGTCTTCTTTCAAATGAAGGAAATTCTGGGGCACCTGGGTGGCTCAGTTGGTTGAGCGTCCAACTTTGGCTCAGGTCATGATCTCACGGTTTGTGAGTTCAAGCCCCACGTTGGGCTCTGTGCTGACAGCTGAGAGCCTGACCTGCTTCGGATTCTGTGTCTCCCTCTCTCTCTCTGCCCCTCCCCCCTCTCGCACTCTATCTCTCTCAGAAATAAATAAACAAACATAAAACAATTTTAAATGAAAAAGTTAAGTTAAAAAAAAGTTAAAAATTTAAAAAGTTAAAAGTCATTGTTATTAAGGTATTCTATCTCCTCTATTGAAATTTAGCTATATTGTTTTTTGTTATTTTTAAGGATTTCTTTAGGGATATGCAACTTTAGTTTATCACTTTCTAATATATATAACTTCACTTATAATATAAAAATCTTACAACAATATTCCAATTTAAAAATCCTCTTTTTCTCTTGATGGTAAATATTTTACCTGTTATAAACCTGTTATACCCTGTTATAAACCTGTTATAGACCTGTTATAAACCTTCAGAAGTCTTAAAGTCTCACATAGTACAGGTGTACTAGAAACAAATTATCTTTGCTTACATCTGAAAAATATATACTTCAACTTCATTTTTTGGTAACTTTTACTGTAAATTAAATGTACAAAAAATTACAGAAAGAGTAGAGACAGTTTCCATAAATTCTGTACTGTTTCCCTTATACTTAATTTTTTACAATAGTATGATACACTTGTTATATTAAAAAAACAATATTTGTAATTAAATAAAGTTCATATCTTATGCATATTTTCTTAACATTCACTTAAATGTTATTTTTCTATTCCAGGATCCCATCCAAGATACCATATTGCATTTAATCAACACATATCTTTAGACAATTTGAGGCTGTGACAGTTTCCCAGACATTCTTATTTTCAGGAAACTTGAAAGTCTTGAAGAATTCTGGCCAAATATTTTGCAGAAAGTCCCTCAACTATAATTGAATATTTATCTCAAGATTAGACTATAGCTATGCAAGAAAGACCACAGAGATAAAGTGCCATTTTTTAGCATGTGGTATCACGAATACACGCTATCAACAAGACTGTTCACTGCTGATGTTGACCTTCATCACTGCCTAAGATAATGTTTTCAAGTTTCTTTGCTGTAAAGATGTTTTTCATCCCCAATTTTCATACTATACTGTCTGAAATGAGTTCACTATCTATAGCCCATATCAAAACAATAGGGAATTATGCTCTACCTTCTTGATAATGAAGTAGCCACATAAATTATTTGGAATCTTTCTGCCTGGGATAATTACTCTCTTATCTTGCCCCATTTATTTATTCAATTATCTAATTGCATTGGTATGGAGTCATAGATATTTGTTTTATACTTTGGGTTAGACTCTAATACTATCTTATTGATTTTGTGGTTCAAAATTTTCCAACTTTTTGCCATTGGAAGCTCTTTCAATTGATTCCTCTATCACTATTTATTTACTCCTATCATCATGCATTTCTTTTGTTTCATTTCTGTTTGGCTTTGTTTTTTGGCACTCTCTGGCACTGCAAGATATTCCAGGATTACCTGGTAGATTTCCTGTTTAGTGCTAGAATTATGAATTTTTCCAGACTAGGTGTGTCCTTTGCTGTAAATATATGTGTGTGTGTGTGTGTGTGTATACACACACACACACACATATGTGTATATATACATATGTGTATATATACATATATACACATATGTATATATACATACATACATATATGCATATACATATATAACCATCTATAGCTCTACTAAGATATACATGCGTTCTGACTAATATCTCTAATTGTATTCCACTTGTATGTGGATCATTTCTAGCCTCTTCTTCTAGCTTGTCTATAAACTTCTACTCCAATAGTGATATGCTGGTATCAGAAACATTCACCTATTCCTCCAAAGATGAGAAAAGTTATCAGCTGGAATGTTATCGATCCTTATGTATAGTTTCTGCAGCCTTTAGTCTTGCACATTTCATTCATTTTCAAAGTTTCTTAGGTCAGTAGCTTTCTCCTGTACCCACATCATACATTTGTAATATAGTTAAACTGTTTTGTAATAGTCTATATACTTTCATGGGATCTTACAATATCCTGAGTTTTTTGTTTTAATTTTCACACATAAAGTTCACTCTGTGTTGTAAGTTATGTGGGTTTTAACAAGTGTAAAGTAGCATAACGCATGTACCATCATATATTGTACAGAAAAATTTTACTACCCAATAGTCCCATATTTTATATATTCAACCCTATCTCTCCCATTCCCCAAACACCTGGAAACCACTTATCTATTGATTTATTGTGTCTACAGCTGTGCCTTTTCCAGATTACCATATAATTGGGATCATAGTAGGTAGCTTCTTGAGATTGACTTATTTGGCTCATCAATATGCAGTTAAGATTTAACCCTGTCTTTGCATGGCTTATTGGCATATATGTTTTTATTGCTAAATAGTTTCTGATTGCATTACTACGCCATTGTTATTTTATCTCTTCACCTGTTGAAGTTCATCTTAGTTATTTCCAAGGTTTTTTTTGTTTGTTTGTTTTTTGGTAATTACAAAATTGCCATAAAGAATTGTATGCAAGTTTTTATACGGACATAATTTATCCTATTATTTGGGTAAAAAATGTAGGAGTGCTATTGTCTGTCACATAATAAAGCTATATTTAACTATTAAGAAACTGCCAAGCTGTCTTCCATAGTGCCTGTAACATTTTACATTTTCAGCAGCAACGAATGAGAATTTCTGTTGTTTCTCATCCACACCATCTATGAGTGTTACCACTGTTATGCATTGTAGCCATTTCAATAGCTATGTAGTGATATCTCATTGTTCTTATTTGAAATTTCCTAACACCATATGATGTTGAGCATCCTTTCATATGCATAGGTGCATATACTATATATGTTGTATATAATCTTTGGTGAGATGTCTATTCAGGTACTTTGTACATGTTTTAAGAGTACTGATTTTAGGGGCGCCTGGGTGGCGCAGTCGGTTAAGCGTCCGACTTCAGCCAGGTCACGATCTCGCGGTCCGTGAGTTCGAGCCCCGCGTCGGGCTCTGGGCTGATGGCTCAGAGCCTGGAGCCTGTTTCCGATTCTGTGTCTCCCTCTCTCTCTGCCCGTCCCCCGTTCATGCTCTGTCTCTCTCTGTCCCAAAACTAAATAAACGTTGAAAAAAAAAAATTAAAAAAAAAAAAAAGTACTGATTTTATTACTGACTTTATTGAATTCTTTGTGAAACACTTATTTGAGAAGATACATGTTTATTGCCACATTATTTATTATACCCAAGGTATGGGAGCAACATGAGTGTCCACTGATGAAGCACCCTAAGCATCCCTACTGATAGATGAATGGATAAAAAAGGTGTGGTATGTATGTTTGAGAGTCTGTGTGTGTGTGTGTGTGTGTGTGTGTGTGTGTGTGTGTGTATTTGCAATTGAATATTTGCAGCCATAAAAAGGATGAGATCTTGTAATCTGTGACACTGATGGACCTAGAGTGTATAATGCTAAATGATATAAGTCAAACAGAGAAATACAAATACCATATGATTTCACTTACGTGTGGAATCTGAAAAAAATGAATAAACACAAAAAGCAGAATCAGATCTAAAAATACAGAAAACAAACTAATGGTTGCAAGAGGGTAGGAGGTGGGGGACTGGGAAAACTGGGTTAAGGGGAATGGAAAATACAGTTTTCTGGAAATTGGAAAAAATAATTTTTGTATATATTTGTATATTTTACAAGTGTAAAATAAATGACACCATGTAAGTAGATTCTTCTTTGAGTCTCTTAATAGTGTCTCTCACAGAGCAGATTTTTAAAAAATTTATTAATAGCATTAGTTCCAACATTTCTTTTTTTTTAATGTTTATTTTTGAGAGAGAGACAGAGAGAGAGAGAGAGAGAGAGAGAGAGAGATACAGCATGAGCAAGGGAGGGGAAGAGAGAGAGGAAGACAGTATCTGAAGCAGTTTTCAGGCTCTGAGTTTTGAGCACAGAGCCTGACACGGGGCTCGAACTCCGGAACTGCGAGATCATGGCCTGAAGCCAAAGTCAGGCACTTAACCAACTGAGCCACCCAGGTGCCCTATACAGAGCAGATTTTAATTATTTTTTTTTCCTTTCCAAGTTTTTATTTAAATTCCAGCTAGTTAACATATAGTGTAAATAGAGTTTCAGGTTGTATAATTTAGTGATTCATCACTTGCAATTCATGCTCATCAGAAGTGCCCTCCTTAATATACATCACTCATTTGCAGGAACCATCAGTTTGTTCTCTGTAGTTAAGAGTCTATTTTCTAGTTTTCCTTTCTTATTTCCCCCCTATGTTCATTTGTTTTGCTTCTTAAATTCCACATATTGAGTGAAATCCTATGGTGTATTTCTTATTCTGACTAATTTTGCTTGTGGCTCCATCCATGGAAAATGACATTTTCCATCCATGGAAAATGACGATTTCATTCTTTTTTTAAAACAAAAAATGTTTGTTTATTTTTGAGAGAGAGCAAGAGAGCAATTTGTGGAGAAGAAGAGAGGAGGACAAAGGATCCAAAGTGGGCTCTGTGCTGACAGCAGAGAGCCCTATGTGGGGCTTGAACTCACGAACTGTGAGATCATGACCTAAGCTGAAGTCAGAGGCTTAACTCACTGAGCCACCCAGGTACCCCTAGATTTCATTCCTTTCATGGCTGAGTAATATTTCATTTTGTATTTATACACCATGTCTTCTTTATTCATTCATCAGTTAATGGACATTTGGGCTCTTTCCATAATTTGGCTATTATTGATCATGTTACTATAAACATCACGGTTCATGTGCCCCTTCAATTCAGTATTTTTGTATCCTCTGGATACATTCCTAGTAGTGCCATTTCTGGGTCATAGGGAAGTTCTATTTTTAACTTTTCAAGGAACCTCCATACTGTTGCATTCCCACCAACAGTGCAAGAGAATTCCCCTTTCTCCTCATCCTCACCGATACCAGTTGTTTCCTGTGTTGTTAATCTTAGCCATTCTGATAGATGCAAGGTAGCATCCCATGGTGGTTTTGCTTTTTATTTCAGTTATATTGAACATATTTTCATGTGTGTGTTGGCTTTCTAGATGCTTTCTTTGGAAAAGTGTCTTCATGTCTTCTGCCCATTTCTTACTGGATTATTTGTTTTTTGAGTGTCCAGTTTGATAAGTTCTTTATAGATTTTGGATACTAACCCTTTACCAGATATGTCATTTTCCAATAGTTTCTCACCTTCCAAAGTTTACCTTTTAGTTTTGTTGATTGTCTCCTTCATTGTGCAAAAGATTTTTATCTTGATGAAGTCCAAATTGTTTATTTTTGCTTTCGTTTCTCTTGCCTCAGGAGACATATCAAGTAAGAGTTCCCTATGGCCAATGTCAAGAAGGTTACTGCCTGTGTTCTCTTCTAGGATTTTAATAGTTTCCCATCTCACATTTAGATCTTTCATCCATTTCGCATTTATTTTTGTATATAATGTAAAAAAGTGGTCTAGTTACATTCTTCTGCATGTTGTTATCCAGTTTTCCCAACACCATTTTTTCAATACACTGTCTTTTGTCATTTAGATAATCTTTCTTTATTTGTTAAAGATTAGTTGACCATATAGTTATGGTTCCCTTCTGGGTTTTCTAGTCTGTTCCATAGTTCTATGTGTTGTTTTTGTGCCAGTACCATAGGGTCTTGACTACTACAGCTTTGTAATATAATTTAAAGTCTGGAACTGTTATGTCTCCAGGTTTGCTTTTCTTTTTCAAGGTTGTTTTGGCTATTTAGGGTCTTTTGTGGTTCCATACAAATTTGAGGATTGTTTGTTCTAGCTCTGTGAAAAACGCTGGCGGTATTTTGATGGGGATTGTATTAAATGGCTAGATTGCTTTGGGTATAGACATTTTAACAATGTTTGTTCTTCCAATCTGTGAGCATGGAATGTTTTTCTATTTCTTTGTGTAATCTTCAGCTTCTTTTATCAGTGTTTTATAGTTTTAAGAGTACTCTTAGATTAGGTTTATTCCTAGGTATCTTATGTTTTCTGGTGCAATTGTACATGGGATTGATTCCCTGACTTTTCTTCCTGCTATTTCATTATGGATGTGAAGAAATGCAACAGATTCCTGTATGTTGATTTTGTAACCTGTGAATTTACTGAGTTCATGTAACAATTCTAAAAAAAAAAAAAATAGTGTGATCTTTTGGGTTTTCTATATAGAATATTATGTCATCTGCAAATAGTGAAAGTTTGACTTCTTCCTTGCTAATTTGGATGCCTTTTATTTCTCTTTGTTTGATTGCTGCAGTTAGCACTTCCAGTACTATGTTAAATAACGGTGGTGAGAGTGGACATCTCTGTCTTTTCCTTACCAAAGAGGAAAAGCTCTTGTTTTTCCCAATTAGGGCGATATTAGCTGTGGGTTTATTATGTTGAGATCTGTTCCCTCTAGCCCTACTTTGTTGAGAGTTTTATTAAGAAAAAACTTTGTACTGTGTTAAAAGTTTTTTCTCCATCTATTGAAAGGATCATATGGCTCATATCCTTTCTTTTATTAATGTGGTACATCATGTTGCTTGATTTGCAAATATTGAATCACGCTTGCAGCCCAGGAATAAATCCAACTTGATGGTGGTGAATGATCCGTTTAATGTACTGTTTGATTCTATTTGTAGTATTTTTTTTCAGAATTTTTGCATCCATATTCGTCAGGCATATTGGCCTATAGTTCTTTTTAGTGGAGTCTTTGTCTGATTTGGATATCTTGGTGATGCTGACCTCATAGAATGAATTTGGAAATTTTCATTTCATTTCCATTTTTGGGAGTAATAGTTTGAGAAGAGTATGCATTAATCTTCTTTACATGTTAGGTATAATTCCCCTGTGAAGCCATTTGACTCTGGACTTCTGTTTGTTGGAAGATTTTTGATTAGTGATTCAATTGCTTTTCTGGTTATCAGTCTGACTGTTCAAGTTTTCTATTTCTTCCTGTTTCAGTTTTGGTAGTTTATTTGTTTCTAGGAATTTATTCATGTCTTCTCGGTTGTCCAATTTGTTGGCATATAGCTTTTCATAAGTCTGGCTAAGGTTTTATCAATTTTACTACTTTTTTAAAGAACCAGCTCCTGGTTTCATTGATTTCTTCTATTTGTTTTTCTTTATAGTTTCTATATCATTTATTTCTGCTCTAATCTTTATTATTTCCCTTCTTCCACTGGATTTAGGCTTAGTTTGTTCTTTCTCTAGTTGCTTTAGATGTTTCTTGAGGTAGGCCTGCACTGCTATCTATCTATCTATCTATCTATCTATCTATCTATCTATCCCTCTTCAGACCACTTTTGCTGCATCCCAAAGGTTTTAAATCATAGTATTTTCATTTATTTCCATTTATTTATTTATTTTTTTTCTTTGGCTTCCTTGCTTATCCATTCATTCTTTAGTAGCATGTTGTTTAATCTCCATGTATTTGTGGTCTTTCCAAATGTTTTCTTGTGGTTGATTTCAAGAAGTTGTCATGAAACGTGCATGCTAGGATCTCAATCTTTTTTATACTTGCTGAGGACTGTTGTGTGACCTAGTATGTGATCAATTCTGGAGAATGTGCTAGACATTCTTGAAAAGAAGGTATATTTTCTGCATTAGTATGAAATTTTCTGAATACATCTATTAAGTCCATCTAGTGTACCATTCAAAACCATTGTTTCCTTCTTGATTTTCTGCTTAGAATATCTGTCTATTGATGCAAGTGGGGTATTAAAGACCCCTATTACTACTTTGTTATTATCAATGAAATCCTTTATATTTGTTATTAACTTTTTTTTTTATATTTTTGTGCTTACATGTTGGGAGCATAAATATTTACAATTAGATCTTCTTGTTGGATAGTCTCCTTAATTATGATATAGTGCCCTTTTCCAACTCTTGTTACAGTTTTTGGTTTAAAATATAGTATGTCTGATATAAGTATTGCTTCTCTGGCTTTCTTTTCATGTCTATTGCATGATAAACATTTATCCATTCCCTCACTTTTAATCTGCAGGTGTCTTTAGGTCTAAAAGCTATCTCTTGTTGCTACATATAGACAGATCTTGGGTTTGTTGTTGTTGTTTGTTTGTTTAATCCATTCTGACACCCTATGTCTTTTGATGGGAGTGTTTAGTCCATTTACATTCAAAGTAATTATTGATAAATATGTCATTATTGCCATTACTTATTTTGTCATTTTTTCTGGAGATTTTCTCTGTTTCTTTCTTGTCTTTGTCACTTTTGGTCTCTCCTTTCCACTCAGAGTCCCCTTTAATATTTCTTGTAGGGCTGGTTTAGTTGGTCATGAACTTCTTTTGATTTATCTGGGAAATTCTTTATCTCTCCTTCTATCCTGAATGACAGGCTTGTCGGATAGAATATTCTTGGCTGCAGATTTTTCCAGTTCAACACATTGAATATATCATACCCCTCCTTCTGGCTTGCCAAGTTTCTGTTGAGAGATCTGCAATTAGCCTTATGGGTCTTAAATTCTATTCAAGCTGAAATTAACTTTTTTTTTGTCTTTTAGAGATCATGGTTTTGTGTTATATCTAAAAATTGATTATTAGACTCATGGTCACATAGACTGTCTCTTATGTTGTAGAATTTTATGTTTTATGTTATATATTTCAGTCTGTAATACATTTTGAGTTAGTTTTTATGAAAGTTGTAGGGACTGTATCCAGGTCATTTTTCCTTTTGTACCTTTGTTCTTTATTTTTATTTATTTATTATTGTTTGCTTATGAACATCCTTGTCTGGAGATGACTTATTGAAATGTCTATCATTTCTCCACTTTATTGTCTTTATTCCTGTGTCAAAAATATGTTAACTATGATTGTGTAGGTCTTTTTCTGGTCTCTGTATTCTGTCCTATTGACCTATAGGTCTATTCTTTCACTAGTACCATAATATTTTTATGATTTTTTACATAGACAATCGTGTCATATACAAATAAAGACAATTTTATTCTTTTCCAATTGGTGTATGCTATATTTTATTTTGTTTTGTTGAACAACTACGATATCCACTATGATGTCAAAAAAATTCATAAGAGATTATATTCTTGCCTTCTTTCTGATGGTAGGAGAAAAGTTTCTAGTTTCATAATATTAAGTATATTGTTAGGTGTAGGGTTTATTTAAATGTTTACTATTTATTTTTTGAGAGAGAGAGAGCGACAGAGTGTGAGCAGGGGAGGGGCAGAGAGAGAGGGAGACACAGAATCTGAAGCAGGCTCTGGGCTCCAAGCTGTTGGCACAGAGCCCAAGTCGGGGCTCAAACCCATAAACTATGAGCTCATGACCTGAGCCAAAGTCAGACACTTAACTGACTGATCCACCCAGGTGCCCTTTAGGTGTAGGTTTTTGTTAATGTACTTTATCATGTTGAGAAAGTTCCTTTTTTATATTAAAAAAAATAATGTTTATTTTTGAGAGAGAAGAGAGAGCATGAACTGGGGAGGGGCAGAGACAGAGGGAGGCAGAGGATATGAAGCAGGTTCCATTGCTGACAGCAGACAGCCTGGTGCTGAACTCAAACTCACAAACCATAATATC
Source organism: Herpailurus yagouaroundi (assembly GCF_014898765.1). Taxonomy (NCBI): domain Eukaryota; kingdom Metazoa; phylum Chordata; class Mammalia; order Carnivora; family Felidae; genus Herpailurus; species Herpailurus yagouaroundi. Next base: position 728,171 of record NW_024412401.1, read on the forward strand.
ATGGCCTGAGCTGAAGTTAGACGCTTAACTAATTGAGCCACGTAGACACTCTGGAGAAAGTTCTTTATTCCTAGTTTGCTGAATTTTTATGAAGAATGGATGTTGGGTTTTTGTCAAATGCATTTTCTTCATGAATTGATATGCCTTTCATATTTAGCTGGTAATGTGATAAATAATACTGATTTTCAAATGTTGATCTACTCATACATACCTAGAATAAATTCCACTTTATTGAGCTGTGTATTTTTTTAAATTTTAATTTTATTTTATTTTAGAAAGAGGGGAGGGGTAGAAGGAGAGGAAGATAGAGTATCAGAAGCAGGTTCCACACTCAGTGTGGAGCCCAACACAGGGCTTGATCCCATGACACTGGGATCAGGACATGAGCTGAAATCAAGAGTTGAATGCTCAACAAACTGAACCATCCAGGTGCTCCTGAGCTCTATAATTATTTATACACTGTTGGATTTTATTTCCCTAGACTTTCTGAGGAGTTTTCCATATATTTGTGAGAGATATTATCTGTATTTTATTTTCGTGTACTTTTTGTGTCAGATTTTGGTATTTGAGTCATATAAAACTTATAGAATGTGTTTGGAAGTGAGAACTATTATTTCTACTTCTGTGTTCTAGAAGGGAATTATGACTTCATTTTGACAGTTATTAATAACATAATTTTTAATAGATAAATGCCTATTTTGATCATTTATTTCTCCTATTTTGAGTGCTGATAAGTTGTGTCTTTAGATTCAATTATTTAAGTTGTCAAAATTGTGGACATTGAGTTGCTTACAGAAAGGTGTTATTATTCCTTTAATGCCCATGGGATCATCACTATAGATAACCTGTCTTTAATTTCTCACAAGGATTACTTATTTCCTGTATCTCTCTCTTAATTAGCCTGGCTGATTTTATCAATTTTACTGATCTCTGATCTTTTCAGAGAGATATGTGATAATGTTGTTCATTATGCCTATTGTTTTCTGCTTTTAGTTTCATTAATTTGAGCTCCATTTTTATTATTCCTTTTCTTCTACTTGCTTAGATCTAAATTGCGTTTTTTTCTATAGATTCTTAAGCTAGAATCCTGATTATTGATTTTTAATTTTTTGAATATATTCATTCAATGCAATAAATCTCCCTTGGAGTACTGTAATCACTGCATCCCAGAAAATTTTATCAGTTGCATATTCGTTTCAATTTACTTTATAATTTATTTCCTTTATGATTTCTTCTTTAATCTATGTGTCATTATAAGTATATTGTTTAATATCTAGATATTTGAGGATTTTCCAGTCATCTATTCTTGATTCTAGTTGAATTCATTGAGACCAGAGAAAAGATTTTGTATGATTTATTTTAAACTTATTAAGTATGTTATTGGCCCCAAAAACATTCTATCTTGATGGATGTTATATATAAGCTTTAGAAGAATATGTATTTTACAATTGTTTAGGGTATTCTATAAATATCTGTTAGATTAATTTGATTCTGGTAGGGCTATTCAAGTCAACTATATTCTAAACAAGTTTCTGATGCCTTAATTTATCAATTATTGAAACTAGAGTGTTGAAATTTCCAAGTATAATAGCAGATTTGTCTTTTCTCTTTGTAGTTCTATCAGTTTTGTCTCATGAATTTTAAAATTATGTTGTTAGGTGCATGTGTGTTTACAATAGTTATTACTTTTGAAGAACTGATACCTTCATCCTAATGTAATTATGTTAATCCCCATAATTGTTTTTGCTCTGAAATCAAAGAAACTTTAGCTTTTCTTTGATTAACTTTAACATTTTATGTCTTTCTCCATCCTTTTACTTTTTTCTATACCTGAGTCTTTATAATTAAAGGGGATTTTTTTTTTACACAACAGATATAGTCAGGTTTGATTTTTATTCTCTTTGACAATCTATGCATTTGGTCAATGTATCTATATCATTCACATTTAAAGTGATAATTACTATATTTGGATTAATATCTACGACGTTTGTAACTACTTTCTTTTTGTTAATTTCCCAGTTTCTGTCACTTCTACTCTTTGTCTCCTTGCTTTGGCTTTAATTTAAGAGTTTATGATTCCAATGATCTCTTCTATGAGCATATCAATTACGTATATGTTTTACTACTTATAATTGTTGATATATATTTTGCAATATACATTTTTAACTTATCTAAGTTTATCCTAAAATAACACAGTGCTACTTCACATGTAGTGGAAGTACTCTGTAACAAAACATTTGTAATTTCACCCTAATGTCCCTTGTGACATTGCCATCATTTATTTCATTTATTTACCTATAAACATTACATATTTACTATAAGCACCCAATATATTTTACTATTTCTTCCTAAACAGTTATATTTAGATAAAAAGAGTAAGAGAAATAAAATATTTATCTTTATCCCTCAATAATTTTTTTCTTTATTTTTTAAAATTATTTATTTATTTTAAGACAGAGAGAGTATGAGTGAGAAGGGGGCAGAGAGAGAGGGAAAGAGAGAATCTTAAGCAGGCTCCACCCTCAGCATGGATCCCAATGCAGGGCTCAATCTCATGAACTGTGAAATCATGACCTGAACAGAAATCAAGAGTTGGATGCTTAACTGAATGAGTCACTAGTCACCCTGGTTTTTTTTTTTTTTTTTTTTTATTTAGATACAAATCTGATATATATCATTTTCCTTCTCCATGGAAATTAAAAAAAAATTCTTTCAGAACAGGACTTCTGGACTTGAATATCAAGTTTCTCCCACCCCCTTACTGAAAATAAATATTCTTTATTTCTGAAAAATAATTTTTCTGAACATCAAATTCTAAATTGGTGGGTTCCTTCTTTAAACACTTAAAACATTGCATTCTACTCTCTTCTTGCTCGCATGGGCTCTTGACACAAAGTCTATGATTCTTATCCTTTTTTCTGTGTAGATAGGGTTTTTTTTTCACCTCTCTGGCTTTTTTCTTTCTTTTTTTTTTTTTTAATTTTTTCTTTCAACGTTTTTTATTTATTTTTGGGACAGAGAGAGACAGAGCATGAACGGGGGAGGGGCAGAGAGAGAGGGAGACACAGAATCGGAAACAGGCTCCAGGCTCTGAGCCATCAGCCCAGAGCCTGACGCGGGGCTCGAACTCACGGACTGCGAGATCGTGACCTGGCTGAAGTCGGACGCTTAACCGACTGAGCCACCCAGGCGCCCCTCTCTGGCTTTTTTCAAGACTTTCCCTTTGTCTTTGGTTTTCTGCAGTTTGATTATGATATGCCTCATGAAGGTTTTTTGTTTTGTGTGTGTGTGTGTGTGTGTGTGTGTGTGTGTGTGTGTGTCTGTGTGTCTGTGTGTGTCTGTGTGTGTGTTTCCTGGTACTTACTCTACTCAGTGTCCTTTGAACTTAGTACACCTGTAATTTGATACTTATCATTAACTTTGGAAAACTCTCACCGGTTATTACTTCTATTATTTCTTCTCCATTCTCTTTCCTGGAATTCAAATTATGTGTATGCTAAGCTTTTGAAATTGTACCTCAGTTTTTGGATGTTTTCTTCTGTTTTTTGTTTTTTGCTTTTTTTTTTTTTTTTTTCTTTTTGAATTTCAGTTTGAGAAGCTTTTATTGACCTGTCTCCAAGCTCTCTGATTCCTTCCTTGGCCATGTCCAGTTTATTTATGACTCCATCAAATTCATTCTTCCTTTCTGTTACAATGATTCCTTAAGAATATTATTTACCTAGGGTTGCCTGGGTGACTAGGCCAGTTGAGGGTCCGGCTCTTGATTTCAGCTCAGGTCCTGGTCTCGTGGTCATGGGATCAAATCCCATGTCAGATTCCACATCAAATCCCATGTCAGCTTCCACACTGAGCTTGGAGCCTGCTTGGGATTCTTCTCTCCTTCTCTCTCTGAACTTCCCCCAGTCTCTCTCTCTCTCTCTCTCTCTCTCTCTCTCTCTCTCAAAATAAATAAATAAACCTTTAAAAAATTATATATCTAGTTTTACTTTATTGCATTTTTTTGGCTTTTAAGAGTTCACATCTTTTTCTTTAGATTACCTACATATTTCTGTATGGTGTATTTTTTTTTTAATTAAGACTTTTAACATATTAATGGTTGATATTGCAGATTACTTTTACAATAATTCTTATACCCATCATGTCACAGTATGTTGCTAATGTTTGCATTCGCTCTTCTTGTCTTTCAGCGTGCCTTAAAAATTTGGTTAAAAGTGAGACATGATTACCAAGTAATAAAAACTGAGGTAATTAGGCCTTTAGCATGAGGTTTTATGTAAGTCTAATTAGGAGTTGGACTACAGGCTTGATAGGCTCCTGCCTCCCATCCTGCATGAATGCAGGGCCTGCCAAGATTTGAAGGGAAACTAGAGAATTTTAAGATCACTAGAAGCACTTTAGACTATATATTAGTATTAGTACTGGTTACTGCTAGGCAGGAAAAGTTACCAGTGAACTGATCTTTCTCTGCTACCAAGCAAAGGATAGCTGTTGGTGGCACAAGGGTGGGAAAAGCAGCTTGGATCTCTGAACACTCACTGAAGCAGGGAGATGTAGGCTGCCATTATGGGAGGAACAGGATGTCTACTGTGCTAAACCTGGCAATAAGTAGAAGAGCATAAATTAATTGCCATTATGAGAAAAAAAAGAGAAAGTCCTGAGGTACAGATGCACAGGGCCTGTCTATGACTAAGAAGGAAGTAGAAGAATCAAGATTATCCATTTTCTACAATGAGGTGACAAGCAATTGTAATCTATTGCAAGGGGAAGAACAAGAATGGTGGATGAGTCACCCCTATGATTCAAGCATGCTTAAATCTGAGGAATAGGTATATAGAGGTCTGGCATTTAGTTCTCACACTAAACCTAAGACAATGACCATCCATCTCTGTAGGGCTTTGAGGCGTATTTTGCACTTAAGATAATTACAGCAACAATACTCAAACTAAGATCGCCTAGAGTTGAGATGGACTTAAACTCTACAGTAATGGCCTGGCAAAAAGAAAAAACAAAAAACAAAAAGACAAAATGTATATCCAATTCTTAGCATAAAGGTTATGTATAATCTTTGAGTGTAATTTACAATATTATTCTATTGTTCTTTTACCCACAATGGCTGTGTTCCATAAATAAAGAAAAAAGAAAATACTTCCAGTTTTAGCTCCAATATGTAACAAGCTTAGAAATGGTCAATTCTGTCCTTAAAACAACAACAACAAATCTAAACAATACAAAAATAAAAAAAAAGCATTTCTTCTGTTACAACAAGGGGAAGAATAATACTTATGGGGTACTTCTAAGTACCTTCTTCATAACAAAGGCCTGTTCTTCAGGGTAGAAGACCTTATTCCACTGGAGAAGAGAACATTTTTCCCCATCCTAGTTCCATGTAGCCTTGTGGATGGGAAGCTATAATACTTGTGAAGGTCACAGCTAAGAGACAGAGATCCATTAAAATAATGAGATTAAATTAAAATATTACAGAATGCTTTCTTGTCCCCACATATCATCATCGAGGCTTCCAGTGAGTAAAAAATGTCATACTAGTTCATTCTATGCCCAGTCTTCATGGATGGGTTTATCAACCTTTGCAGTTCAGTAAGCATGGTTTTCTTATGACCTCAGATGTCTGAGGGACTGAAAACATATGATATTTTTTAGATTATTTAGCTTATTATCAGAGTGAAAGGCATTCTCTTGCAGTTTTTTTTTATATCTTAAAGAAGATGTATTCCTCTGACTGACTTATTTTGATTAGCATAATATCCTCTAGCTCCATTCACGTAATTGCTAATGGCAAGATTTCATTCTTTTTTGTGGTTGAGTAATATTCCATGGGTTGTTTCCATAATTTGGCTATTGTAGATAATGCTGCTGTAAACATCAGAGAACATTATGCTGAGTGAAATAAGGCAGGGAAAGACAAATACTGTCTTATTTCAACCATATGTGGAATTTAAGAAGCAAAACAAATGAACAATGGAGAAAAAAAAGGAGAGAGACAAACCAAGAAACGGACTCTTAACTGTAGAGAACAAACTGATGCTTACTAGAGGGGAAGAGAGTGAGGGTGATGGGTAGATAGTTGATGGGGATTAAAGAGTGAACCTGTTGTGATGAGTACCAGGTATTGCATGGAAGTGTTGAATCACTATGTTGTGCACCTGAAGCTAATATTACACTGCATGTCCACTAACTGGAATTTAAGTAAAAATCCTAAAAAAAAATAACATGTATTACTGAATTTATATTTAAGTACAAATCCTTTTCATATTTTGACTTCTGTTTGTTTTTATTTCCCTTATTTTTATACATAATTCTAAAAAAAACAATATATTGTATCAATTTATACAATCTGACTACCCAGATTACATGTGCTAATTAATAAATATCCTTAGTACCCCTCTTCCAATGGTTCTCAATTACTCATGGAATGATTATTTTAGCATTACATATATTTTAGTGCTACGTTTCTACTCTTCACAATTCTTTTCTCTTTTTCTTCCCATTGGCAGGTTTGGATATATATTTACTTACTTCAGAGGAAAATTTTATCAGCACTTGCTTTGTCCTAGAAATTGTGTTAAATGCTGTGAACATTGAACAAAACAGCACAGAATCCTTTTTCTCAGGGAATCTCAAATAACTGTAAGAGACAAACAGTTTCAAAACAACTTAACATATGCTAAAAGTGTGGTAGGCAGGCAGAGAGTCAAGAGTTTTCTTTTTGTTCGAGGACATAGCCCTACACAGAAGACATTATGCCTGAACTTAGTTAAGTTGGCATCTCTCAAGAGTTAGAATGCCAGCCTTTGAAGTTTTATTTTATACTACAATCAGTGACTAAACTCCAAGATGCATTTGTTGGGATTAGTCATTGGTTTATTTTATGCCTAATGTTATTAATCTGTTTTAAAAATAATCATCCTACCCTTAAAGACTGGTTCATTATCTTTGTTGGACATAAATTAAAACACCTAGTCTGATAATCACCATTTCAGCTACCTGCAAAACTTTGGATACAGGTATGAAATAACATTGAAAAAAATCAATGAGATGCATTTTCCCGGTAATTCATAATAAACAGTTATTTGCTAATGAATTTTTACTTATGATTTAATAAGTCAAAACATATGATATACGATGCTCCCATCCATTTCTAACTTTGACCTATAGCCATGGTTTAATCCAAACTCCTTGGTTCTGTCATATTACCTAATTTGCTACAGTGGTGAAAACTGTTATTTTTCACTTTATTGGGAGATCAAGCAATCACTTTGAGCCAGACAGTCTGTCAGTTCTCATTATTCTGGGTTAGAATGATATGCCATGTGAAATTAACCAACATGTTATAGGAGTCGCAATCATCATGACTGGTTTCATGGTAATAATCAATATAAATCTGCCACTTGATTCTAGAATCAATTACTGCCAAAGACATCTTAGGCCTAGACTTCCAGTAAGGGAATCTACTGAACTATAGGGAGTCAATGTAAATAAAGAATGATAAGTCTTAAACTCTAGAGATGTCATAGAATCCTATGGTTTATGTGCCTTGGAGTTTAAATCAGTATGACTTTAAAAGAGTAGAACTGTCAGAAATGTTCAAATTTAACCAAGAATGATGAAAATGTGTTTGTAGCAACAATTCAGGGAAGTCTAAAACCACTGTGTGGAAGAAAAATAAATAATGCAATATGCTAGACCAAGATTTTTGTTGAATAGAAGTCTGTGAGAAATAGCATGTTTTGCCTTATGTGGTGAAAAACAAAAATACTTAAAAAGTCAGCAATAGAGCTTCTGATTTAAAATAACATACTTGCGCTATATTGTAAATAAATGGAGCACTATAGTGAGAGAATTGTTAAGTATAGATCTGTAGTCCAGTTAATGTTTTGAAACCATTTTAGACTCACTAGAAGCTAAAAACAGTAGAGTTCCCATGTATCCATTAGCCAACCTTCCATAATGATAACTTATGTAATCATAATACATTTATCATAACCAGGATATTGACTTTGGTATGATATTGTGCATACATTCATATTTTATCAGTTTTTTAATGCATTTTTAAGTTTATTTATTTATTTTGAGAGAGAGAAGGAGGGGCAGAAAGCTCAGGGCTCAAATCCATGAACCGTGAGACCATGACCTGAGCTGAAACCAAAAGTTGGATGCTCAAACAATTGATCCACCCAGGCACCCCTAAATGAATTTATTTATTTTTAATTCAGTTTAGAGTGCTATGAAATTATATCACAGGTAATCACCACCACAATCAGGATCCATTATTGTTCTGTCACCAGAGAGAAATTTAGATTGCTTGGATTTCTTTTTTATAATCCAACTCTGTCCTCAACCTTAACTCTTAACAAATATTCATCTGTTCATTAGTATAGTTTTGTCATTTTAAAAATGGAATAATACAGTATGTAACATATTGGGGTTAGCTTTTTCCACCAAGAATTTTGCTGTTGAGATCCATCTAAGTTGTTGCATGTATCAATAGTTTCTTTTTTTTTTTTTGTCCTGAGTAATATTCTATTGTATGTGTACCACTATTTTTTTCATCCATTTGAATTTTCTTTAAGTTTTTGTTTATTTAACTTCAGCAGCTACGATCATTCTTATACAGAGAGATTTTTCCCCATTGATTATATGCTTCCATTTTTCTTGGAGAAATATCTAGGAGAAGGATAACTAAGTTATTATATAATTTCCCATTTATACCAGAAATATGACAAATTCAATTGTTCCATATTTTCATAAGGACCTGGTTTCTCAAGATTTTTCATTTATTTATTTTAAATAGGTTTGTAGCGGGGTGCCTGGGTGGCGCAGTCGGTTAAGCGTCCGACTTCAGCCAGGTCACGATCTCGCGGTCCGTGAGTTCGAGCCCCGCGTCAGGCTCTGGGCTGATGGCTCAGAGCCTGGAGCCTGTTTCTGATTCTGTGTCTCCCTCTCTCTCTGCCCCTCCCCCGTTCATGCTCTGTCTCTCTCTGTTCCAAAAATAAATAAACGTTGAAAAAAAATTTTTAAATAGGTTTGTAGCAATATTTAATTGTTGCTCATATTTAGATTTCCTTAATGCACAATGATGTTGAATATTTTTGTGTGCACTTCTGTACTATCTATATATTCTGTATGGTGAAGTGTGTGCATAAGGTGTTTGTCAATTTTACTTGTCTATCTATTTGGTTTACTTGTTTTCTTGTTGAGTTTTGAGAGATTTTTTTCTTTATATGGTCTGGATGCAAGGCTTTTTCACATATGTGATTTACAAATATTTTCTCCCAGTCTGTGCTAGCCTTTTTATTTTTTTAGCAGCATCTTCCTCAAACAAAAATTTATTAAATTTGATAAATTTAGCCAACTTAATTTCTTTTGGATCATACTTTAATGTTTTATGTAAGAATCTATCAAATCTTAGATCTATCTAAGTTACATAGATACTAGCTACCTAGTATCTGATCTTTGGTGGACTAGTTTGTTCCATTTCTCTGAAATATGCCATTGGCATTTTGATTGGGATTGCATTGAAACTGTAGATTGTTTTGGGCCTGTGGACATTTTGAAAACATTCTTTTAAGGTGTGCCAGAGTGGTTCAGTCAGTTAAGCATCTGACTTCAGCTCATGTCCTGATCTCATGGTTTGTGAGTTCGAACCCCATGTTGGGCTCTGTACTGACAGCTCAGAGCCTGGAGCCTGCTTCGGATTCTGTGTCTCCTTCTCTCACTGCCCCTCCCCTGCTCACTGTCTGTCTCTTTATCTCTCTCAAAAATAAATAAACATTAAAAAATTAAAAACATTATTTTAATACATGAGCACACAATATCTTTCCATTTATTTGTATCTTCTTTAATTTCTTTCATCAATGTCATGTAGTCTTAAAATACAACACACCAAAGCTTATAAAATGCAGCAAATGCAGTTCTAAGAAGGAAGCTCATAGAAATAGTGCCTACCACAAGAAACAAACAAATCTCAAACAACTTAACTTTATACTTTATAGGACTAGGAAAAAAGAAAAGAAAAGAAAAAACAAACAAACAAAAAAAAAAAAAAACAAGATCCAGAACTAGTTGAAGAAAAGGAATAACAAGATTCAAAGTAGAAATATATAAAATAGATACTAAGAAAACTGTAGGAAAGATCAATGAAACCAAGAGCTGTTTCTTCTAAAGTTAAAAAAAAAATGACAAACCTTTAGTTAAACTCATCAAGAAAGAAGAATTCAAATAAATAAAATCAGAAATGAAAGAGGGGGTGTTCAAAGTGATACCACAGAAATGCAAAGGACCATAAGAGACTTCTATGAACAATTACATGCCCACAAATTAGGTAGCTTAGAAGAAGTTGATAAATTCCTAGAAACTTACAACGTTCCAATATTTAATCATGAAGAAACAGAAAATCTGAAGAGACTTTACTTAGTAGGAAGGAGGTTGAATCACTGATCAAAATCTCCCAACCAGAAAAAGTCCAGGACCAGAAAGCCTCACTGATAAATTCTACTCAACATTCAGAGAATAAATACCAATCCTCAAATTCTTACAAAAAATAGAAAAAGAAAAAGCATTTATAAACTCACTTCACAACTGACACCAGAAACAGACAAGAGTAACACAAGAAAAAAATAATTACAGGTCAATATCCCTGATGATCACAGAAGAAAAATACCCTCAACAAAATATTAGCAGACCAATTTCTACAATACCTTAAAAGGATCATGTACCATAATCAAGTGGGAGTTATTCCAGGAAAACAAAAATAGTTAAACATCTGCAAATCAATCAATGTAATACACGACAGTAACAAAATGATAAAAAATGATATGATCATCTCAACGGGTTCAAAAAAAACATTTGACAAAATTCAGCATCCATTTTGGTTAACAACCCTTGACAAAGTAGATATAAAATGAACATACCTCGACATTATAAAGACAATGTGGATGAACCTACACCTAACATAATACTCAACAGTGAAAGGATGAAAGCTTTCCTTCTAAGATCAGGAACAAGACAACAATGCCTACACTCAACACTTTTATTCAGCATAGTGTTGGAAATTCTAGCCAGAGCAATTAGGCAAGAAAACAAAATAAAAGGCCTACATAATGGAAAGGAAAAAGTAAAAATGTCACTATTTGCAGATGATATGATATTATATGCAGAAAACCCTAAAGACCCAAGAAAAGAAGTGTTAGAACTAAACAAATACAGTAAAGTTGTAGCATGCAGTCAATGTTAGAAATCTGTTGCATTTCTAAACACAAACAACAAACTATCATAAACAAACATTAAGAAAACAAACTCATTTACAGTTGCATCAAAAAGAATAAAATACCTAGGAATGAATTTATCCAAGCAGGTGAAAGACCTGTATCCTGAAAATTGTAAGCTTTTCTCTTTATCACTGATTTTAAGTAGTTGGATTATGATGTTCCTTTGTTTAGTTTTCTTCATTGTTCTTAGGCTTGTGATTCATTTAACTTTTGACTCATTAGATTTTTACTTTTCATAAAACTTGGAAAAAATTTTGTCATTATTTATTGCAGTACTTCTTTACATCTCTCTCACTTTGTTTCTCTAATTTTTCAGGTTTTTTTTCATTTTTTGTAGTTTCTATTCTAGTTTCCTTCTAGTTTATTGATAATTGGCTTCTGCAATTTTTAAACAGCATTAATCTGTCTAAAGTAATTTAGACATTATAAAGTAATCTCAGACATTATCATTTTCATCTTTAAAAGATTGTTTTGGTTTTTATTCATGTTTAACATGTCTCTATTTAACATGGGCAATCTTCCCTCTATTTTTCCAATGAGGAAATCAGTTTTAACAACTACTTAATGTCTACATCTACTAATTCTAATATGTTCACTGCTGGTCCATTTTCAAATGATTGATATTTTTAAAAAAATGATTCATATTTTTTCTCCTCATGGCTTGATAGTTTTGCTTTTATGGTGCATGCTAATAGTTTTGTTGTTGTTGTTTCTTTTTTTTTTAATTTAGTTGTTACATATTGTGAATTTTACACTCTTGAATTGTGAATATTGTTGTATTTGTTTAACTATTTTTGAAATTTGTTCCGGGACACGGTTGCTGATCCTTTAGAAACTTTCCTTTAAGCCTTTTATTTTTTTTTTTATTTTTATTTTTTTTTTAATTTTTCAACATTTATTTATTTTTGGGACAGAGAGAGACACAGCATGAACGGGGGAGGGGCAGAGAGAGAGGGAGACACAGAATCGGAAACAGGCTCCAGGCTCTGAGCCATCAGCCCAGAGCCCCACGCGGGGCTCGAACCCACGGACCGCAAGATCGTGACCTGGCTGAAGTCGGACGCTTAACTGACTGGGCCACCCAGGCGCCCCTCCTTTAAGCCTTTTAAGGTAAGACCGGAGCAGTGTTTGGTATAGGGCTAATTGTCTTTTATTAAATTAAACCCTTCTGGGGGCGCCTGGGTGGCGCAGTCGGTTAAGCGTCCGACTTCAGCCAGGTCACGATCTCGCGGTCCGTGAGTTCGAGCCCCGCGTCGGGCTCTGGGCTGATGGCTCAGAGCCTGGAGCCTGTTTCCCAGTCTGTGTCTCCCTCTCTCTCTGCCCCTCCCCCATTCATGCTCTGTCTCTCTCTGTCCCAAAAATAAAAATAAAAACGTTGAAAGAAAATTAAAAAAAAAAAAAAAATTAAACCCTTCTGAATACTTTACCCAATGTTAACAAGTTTTGAGAGTTTCTACTCTGGCTACTAGAAACAGCCCCCAGCCACTGCTTTTGGTAAATTCAACGAGTTTTTTCTCTAATCTTTCTGTTTGTTTATTTTTGTTTTCCTCTAAGTCTTGGGTAGTTGCTTTATACACAGGAGCTGATGACATATTCAGCTAAATACTAAGATAAGACTCTTTAGAGTCTTTAGAGTTCTCTCTTTCTGCAGTTCTCTCCCTGTCAGTACCCTGCCTTGGGAACTCTAGTTGCCTTAGCTTTCATAAAAGCCCAGTTCCATTTCATAACTCATGCAATCTGCTGGGCTAGTCTGTTTGCCTTTCCTGTGCAAGAATTTAGGAAAAGAAAAAAAACAAAAACAAAACTTTGCAGGGAAGCTGCAAAAATTGTTGGACTCACCTCCTTTGTTTCTTACCTTTTAAGGATTATATTCCTTTTTTATCTGATATAAAGTTTATTGAGTCCCAATATTCCATAGATATTATCCATGTTCTAAAAGTTTTTCAAGCTGAAAGCCACTGTTGCTATTCAGGTTTCAGGCTATGTTACTGCATCCTGGTCTACGGTTTCCCTTTATTTCATTTTCCATTTTATTACCTTTTCTAAAGTGACCCAACCTCTATTTTGAAAACATGCTCTTGGGCTGAATTATCTATTTTTTTTTCCAATAATCAAATATTATTTTCATATTTTTATAAGCTAAGGCAGCCCTACCATGTCACTTATCCAAAGATGGGTCAGTCCCTGATTATCTCATGTGGCTTTATGCAGTGCTGTTGAGGGACAATGACAATTTGTTTTTTTCATGGTAAAATTTTTTCAATATGTCCAGATTAAAAAAAAATACTATGCATACAATTACATATATGTGTGTGTATGTGTGTGTGTGTGCACCCACATGTGTGTCCATGTCAAAATATTTGGACATCTATTTTAGCTGAATGTTGTCTGGGAAGACTTTGTTACGATTTCATCAGATATAATTTATTAGAAGAGTTTCAGCAGTGGTCAGCAATTTTTTTTTTCTAAGTGTCAGATGGTAAATATTTTAGGCTTTGAAGGTTGCATGAACTCTCCCAACCTAGTGAGAAAGCAGCCATTGATAATACAAAGAAATGTGTATGACTGTGGTATAGTAAACTTTATAAAAAAAAAAAAAAAAAAAAAAACAAACAAGCAATGGGCCATATTTGACATGTGGATCATAGTTTCCTAACACCTGCAATAGAGAATGTCTTGAATATTTATAATGGACAGAATAATTTTCATGGCCCTTAGAGATAGTAAATATTTTGGAAGTTTAAATTCATATAGATACATGTTTTCTTAAAGTGTTCAAAATTATTTTATTTTCTGTAGTGAGGGAAGGAACAAAGTAATATTTGGAGCCCTTTTAATGCCACCTCTGAGACCTTTGGATAATTATAAGGGAATTTCTTCCTTTAAAGAACAAAGGCTTTTGGACAATTTAAAATTTGTTTTTTTGGCAAGTAAATTGCTATGGTTAAACCGACTCATAAAATTTATTGAAACTTTTTAGGATATCTCAGATATTTTCTTGAACACCTTTAATACTCATAATTGAAAACTGTTAACTATTAATTAGATAGGATATTAGAGCAAGCTTTCTGAAAAACCTAATCAAATTTATCTGGTATTTAAATTTGTGAATGTATTATTTATCTATTTACTTAATTCCTCAAGGAGCAACAGTTATTTTCAGAAACTTTTCAGAAACTTTTTTGGGGGTACTGTTCACTATATCACTATTTGTGGTTGGGGGAATAAATTATAGTAAGACAAATATTGGAAGGCATTATTATAGCATTCTTGAGAGAAATGGACTGAACTTTCCCACCGAGTCCACTTTCTAAGTCTGTAATGCCATCACAAGTCTATATATGTTTCAACCTGCTAGACCTTATTACCCTGGAAAAGACAAAGGAATAATAAATGATTTAAACGTAGCAGAGAAAAGTTGCAAATATTAATAAATTATTATTGACATACAAGCCATAAAGAATACAAAGAAGTCTAATATATAATCCTTGCCCTCAAAATCTTAGATTGAAATTGATGATGCCTTGATTCTATATCATTCTAATTATATTCTGTCATAAATTTTACTACTCTACAATGCATCAGATACTGGTCTGGACATGAAAAATACACAGACCGTCATATTCCCTGCACTCCGACAACTGAACTTAGAGTTAAAATATACGTTATTATGTGCTACCGTAGGGAAATACTCAGAGTACTATGTAACAGTAGAGGGTTAAGAATTGAGAGTGAAGGATCAGAAAAATGTTGAGGGAAGGAAAATAATGTGCGATGCAAACCAAGTGAAACTTGAGGCAAGATAGAATGTACTTCATGTCAAAAGGCCCAAACATGACAGTGAACATGGTCCATCAGGGGTACTAAAAATGATTGAGTATGGTTATAACATAGAAAGTAAGAGCAGTAGTGATGAGAGGTAAACCGAGAGAAGTAGAAGAAAATCCCGAATGCTTTACTCAGGAGTTTAAAAGTATTCAGTAAATATATGCAAAACCATCAATAAACTTTAAAAAGAGAAGTATTATGACCTTGACTTTTAGAAAAGTATTTTCATGGAATTTTTGAGAATTGAGGTTGAATAGTTAGGATCTTATTAGAAGGATATTTCAGCAATACTAGCAACAAGTGATAAGGACTTGATCTAAAGCATTGTTAGTAAGAATGATAAAATGGGGATAGATTTCATGGACATGTAGAAGGAAAATTAAATAGGATATGCAGTCTATTTTAAAGTGCTATTAACAATGATAATAACCTATGTAAACATTTATGTTTGCTGCCCAGTATGGTAACTATTTTACGTAATCTTCATAAAGACTGTAACAGCATGAAGCAAGTATTTTTTTTTTATTAAAGCTAGTATTCAAATCTTGCATGACTGATTATAAAGCTCATACTTTTAAACACTTCACTATGCAAAATTTATTTCTGTATACCAAATATTTGTTTATAATGGGCCAGGGTCTAAGTACTTTCTGAATATTAGCTTAGCTTCAAATATGTTGTGTTTGATATGCACATGAGATAATGATGAAGTACCAATAAACGTGTGTTTTTGTTGAATGTATAAATGTTATAGTCATCAGCCTATAGTTGTTGCACAAATATTTCAAAACGAATTAAGAAATGTGGAGCAGAGATTATCTGTAGCATTTCTGGAGACTCTGGTTAGAGAATAAGAGCTCTGAAAAAAGACAGAGGGAGGTAGACTTATAGTTTCTTGGAAACCATATAAGGAAAAAGAGTAATAAATGAGATACAGAGTATAATAGCCTCAACTCTGGTTAAATTGTAGATAATACATGGGCCATATTATCCACTGCCTTTAGCAATAATATCATGTATGTCATCAGTAGATGGAGGGGACCAGAAGCCCATTTGCAGAGATTTGAGGTAGTAAGGAGAGTGTAGCAGTCTCACTTGAGCTGGGTCTGCAAAGGGTTACGTGAAATGAGTTGAAGAACATGGTCTACTGAGCAAAAGTGGATTGGAAGATTTCTTGGAGGAAGAGTGACAAGAATGGGATAATAGGAATAGTGCAAAATATTCAAAACTTCAGAGCCAAGATTCAGAGATAAAATATTTCAAATATGCTGAGAGCACAGGATTTAGTTTCCAAAATGAGCGTAAAATTAAGCATGCTTTCTCCAGTGGAATATTGCCAATAATGGGCTACTTAGGGAGGCATGTGTGATATTTTGTTGGGAATGTCCTTGAAATGGGACAAATGAGTCTCATGAATCAAACATGGTGGGATTTGCTCGGGTTTGAAAACAGGTCACTTTGACTTTTCCAGAATGTTATTACTCACAAAATTGAAGGCTGTTTAAGGGGAATGCCAATATATCTGTGTTTGTTTGTCTATGGATGTTTAGTGAGGAGGGGAGCTAGCTTTAATATTTAAAATGTGAGAAATTAATTATTATATGAAGTAAAATTTAGGCTAAATATCTATAGGGCCAGAAAAACACCAAAAATTTCTTTCATCAGTCACTGTTCCTTTGTGTTTAAATGTAATTAGAAATGTGTTTCATGCACCTGGGTACAGCTAACTCAATTTCATAATTACACTCAAGTCCCCAGTGCAGGTTTTTTCCTAAGCAAAAAGGACAACTATAGGTTTTCTTTTCCATTTTTTTATATATAACAGGCATTAGGGAAAGAAAGACCAATAAATCACTGGAAGCTGTATATCTTCTATATATACATATATATATAGAAATATCCCGTCAGCTGTCAGAGCCTATGCAGCCGAGAACCTCAAATGAGCTGACCTACTTGTAGTTTGGTGCAGTGTTCTCTTTTCCATCTCAGTTAATTATACCTTTAGAGACGACTCAGGTTTGTTTGTAAAAAATAAAAAAGAAAACCCTCTTTTTTTCTTCTGAGTAATTATATTTCTTGTTGTTCTTCTTGTTTTCTTTTAATATAAACTATTTCTTTGAAGAAATTTTGTTCTAAATTTTTATTTTCTTTTTCTTTCATAGCTACCCAATTTTCTGTGTCAGAAAGGAAGACTTTTAAATTGGGGAAATGACAGTCAAGTCTCCGCAAAGTTTATCAGTGTCATTTTGCTCCCAAGAGAGATAATTTTCTCTCATTTCCCAAATGACAAATGTATACCTGAGAATAAGTTGATACATGTTAAAAAATAGAAAACATGTATGGGTTAGAAAAAAAGGACGTAGATTCTCTATTACATTATTGGATTAGTCTCTTAGTCTTTAGATGCGTCTGTATAACTATAAAATGAGAATTAAGAGTTTGCCCCTCTCATATTTGTATCAAAGAAGTTAGTAAACTTTTCTGAAATTATTTGAGGTTTCCACAATGAACATCTTAGCTAATATATATGAAATATATAAGAAGTAGTCTATGAATGTGAAGTAACATATATATATATATATATATAACATGTTACAGTGTCACAATAAGTTTTTTAGATACTTAAAACATTTTATTTTACATTGAGGTCAGTTCGTAATATGGCCCACCTATGATTAGCACAATGCCATGCACAGATATAAAATAAAGGAAGCATGCGGAATGATAAGTATTAGTTACATTTATTATTTTCTCTCAACATGTCCTATACTCATCAATAATTTTAAAAATCAGAGAATATTTCTATAGGAGTCAGGAGAGGGTAAGCTATATTATGGTATTAAGTAAAGTCCCCAAACCTTTATGGATTAACAATATAACCTCTTATTATTCCTTCATTTAAAGTCATATTCATGCTTGTGTATGGCGACAGATGGTAGCAACACTTGTCATGAGCACAGCATAATGTATTGTGAGGTTGAATCACTGTGTTGTACACCTGAAACTAATGTAACACTGTGTGTCAACTACACCCAGATATAAAAATTTAAAACAAACAAAAGAAAAATAAAGTAAAAGACACATGCATGCTGATCGGTCTTCCTCCCTTTTGAAACTGGCTTATTTTGAACACATGGGTCTATAACTTGTCATGAAAGCTGAAAAACAAAAAGAACTCCCTTTCATTTACTAGATGTAATTGAGAGAAGACATGAGCCCGGTGAGATGCAAAGTGGTTCAAAAATATAGCTTTGCTTTATCACTAGGAAAGTAAACTCATTTGGTAAACTCATAGTATTGTTTACAATTCTGAGAAATACGGTTCTCAAAAATAAAGTTCACAGAGATTATTTAAAACAAATTGGTAAACACACACAGAGATAAATATACATTGGTAATTTAATAATTTGAGGCACATTAACCACTTAACACCTGAAGCATATTTTAGTACAAACATAACCGAAAACAATTTTTCTATCAAACTCTAGTATTCTGACTTATGACATACCTACGTTAATGATTTGAATTTAATCCAACTGTCAAGGGTTATGTTTTCTTTTAGTACCAATATTTATTCTTCTATTTTTTTCTCTCTCTCTCTTTCTCTCTCTCTCTCACTCTCTCTCTCTCTCTCTATGTGTGTGTGTGTGTCTCTTTTAACAAATGTTGGAAGCTTAAGAACTACATTTCCCAGAGTTATTTGCATCCCAAGTTTTCTACATGATTTATGTTCTGCCCTTGCGATGAATTAGCTTGAGACTTGGAAGGGAATCAGTATCAATGTTTCTTTCCAATCAGCAGGGATGGCAATTATGTGGATTTCTCAGGGTCAGTCTTTTCTAACGTGCTTTCTTTGTCATGTATCCACTTTAGAGAGAGATAGTAAGTGATATATGCAGAGGTTTCCTGAAAGTTCCTGATTCATGAGCAGTAAAAATTCTTTTGAAGAAACTTAATTATGAAAGGCAGATTAATGATTACCATCACACTAAAAACAACAACAAAAAAGGTCCATACTGTAATCCCTGAAACCTGTGACAAAGAAGATTCTGCAGTTGTGATTAAGACTAAGGAAATTAAGATTCGAGATATTCCTGGATTATCCGGGAGGGCTCAGCCTAACCATGCTAGCCTTTAAAAGCTGAGAAACTTCCCTGGGTGGTCAGAGGGAGATGCAAATATGAAAGAAAAGTCAGAGATGCAACACTAATGGCTTTGAGATGCAGGAAGGAGGCCATGACCCAAGGCATTGCAGGCAGCCTCAGCAAAGAAGCAGATTGTCTCTTAGAGTCTCCTGAAAGGAATGCACCCTGTTGATATCTCAGCCTGAAGAAAACCGTTTTGGACTTTTGACTTTCAGAACTGTGAAACTACAAATTTGCATTTTTAAGTCATTGAATTTGCGGTGATTTGTTACAGCAGCTGTAGTACACAAAGGTGATTTTCCACGTTCTGGGTAGAAATGGATATTATAAAGTTTTAAGGAATGGCAAAATTACATATTGTTTAAATGTTCACTTTAATTGTGTATAAGTGTGATTCTGCATTTATAGTCTAGTGGGTGTTCTGATATTGGAAACATGATATTTCATAATCTCCCCGTGTCTGTCAGTATGACAAAATATGTGGATAGGTGACCAGAGGTTAATGGGAGAGGTCTTAAAAGGAAGAATAAAGGATAAATGAAGAATCTTGGAGAAAACAACACAGAGTCGTTTTCTTTTGGCCTTTTCCACTTGAGTCTAGAGAGTTCCTTATCTGTGGAGGACATCCTGTCTTCGTTTTTTTAGGAAGTATGTGAATCCTCATTTCTCCACATATTCAAAACTGGTACTCCACTCACCAGTTAGAGTAGCTGAACGTAAAGAGGCTTCTGCCAATTTAGGAGCAGAATATTAACATTGTATCATTTTAAAGATAAATCACCTTTTCCATGTCACATATAAATAAATTTCCAGCAGGCCAATTAGGATTAATTCATAGCTGGAGCATCCTTTTATTTCCAAGGCACTTGAAAAGACAAGATGTTTTTGTTAGTTAATACCGAGTGTAATTAGCTTCCATGGAAATATTGATTTTACATTAAGGAAGATAAATGCTAAAGTATTGGCAGCTAAATGTTGTCTTTATGAAGACTGACATTTCACAGATAAAAGGGCATTGTGCTGTCATTGCACAGTCACTTTTGTGCAATTATACATGTACATTACTTTCTATCTAGCACATGGTTAGTGTAGTGCACCAGAACTTCTAATCTCTTGATTGAAGAGGTCAGGTCAAACCTTTATGTCTCCATTAAATAAACATGTAACCCTTCTTGTTTATTTATCAGGGAATATCACATACATTTTTTTTCCCTAAGCAAAATTTACTCTTAGGAAACTTATAGGACTTTTTCATGGCATAGCACCAACTTTTCTCGAATTGTTTGAACTCTGTGTCGTAACTACAAGTATATTTTTATCATGGCTTCATATCTGAAAAAGCAAGAGATTATTGAATCAATAATTGATGATATATATACATATATATATACACACACACATATATATATATATATATATTTCCTGTGGACATATATATATATATATATACACACACATATATATACATATATATATACATATATATACATATATATATATTTATACACACACATATATATATATATATATATATATATATATATATATATTTCCTGTGGACATAAGTCTTCATATCCTTAGGGTAAATAATAAGAAATGCAATTGCTGAAACAAATTTTAAGAATATGTTCACTTTCTTGAGAAACTGCCAGACTCTCTTCTGCAGTGGTGGTACCATGTTGCCTTTCAACCAACAGTAAGTAAATCGATTCCACCACCTACTGTTCCACATCCTCTTCAGATTTCGTAGTGCAGTGTTTGGATTTTGGTATGTTTCATAGGTATGTAGTGATATTTCATTGGTAATTTAATTTGCATTTCCCTGGTGGCATATAATGCCGAGAATCTTTTCATATGCTTCTTGGCCATTTGTAGGTCTTATTTGGTGAGGTGTCTATTCAGGTATGTAGCCCATTTTTTTTACTTGGATTGTTTGTTTTCTCATTAATGATATTTGGGGTAAATCTTTTATCAGATATTCTCTTGACATTGTCTATTGCAAAGCAGAAAACTTTAATTTAATGAAGTCATTCTTAGCAAGTGTTTCTTTAATGAATTGTGCCTTTGGTATTATATTTAAAGGGTTATCACCAAACTCAAAGCCAACTAGAGTCTCTCTTATGTTATCTTATAGGAGCTTTATAGTTTTATGTTTTACATGGAGGTGCATAATCAATTCTTTTAAGTTTATTTATCATGTAGAGAGAGAGTGTGTGTGTGTGTGAGTGCGGGATGTGACAGAGGGGGAGAGAGAGAGAGAATTCCACGTACGTTCTGCACTGTCAGCAGGGAGCCCCACATGAGGCTCAAACTCTCAGGAGCGTCGAAATCATGACCTGAGCCAAAATCAAGTGTCGGAGACCTAACCAACTGAGCCACCCAGGTGCCCCTGTAATCTACTTTGAATTAATTTTTCCGATGTATAAGGTCTGTGTCTAGATGCAGGTCTTTGAATGTGGATGTCTAGTTGTTCCAGTACAATTTATTGAAAAGACTGTTTGGTCTACATTGCATTATCTTTGCTCCCTGGTCAAAAATCAGTTGACTATATTTATGAGAGTCTATTTCTCTATTTTGATCCATCTTTTGTCAATGCCACACTGGCTTTATTACTGTGGGGTTTATAACAAGTCCTGAAGGCAGGAACTGTCAGTCTGTCAGTCATCTGACTTCACTCAACTGCTTCAGTATTATGATGACTGTTCTAGTCTTTTGCCTTTCCTTATAATCTTTAGATTTAATTGAGCACTATTCACAAATTAATGATATTTTGAATAAGATTTCACTGAATCTATGGGCCAAGTTGGGAATGACTGACATCCTGACAACATTCTTATTCTATTGATACGCACGCAATATCCTCCCATATATGTATTTCTTAGTTGTGTTCTTTCATCAATGTATTCAAGTTTTCTTCATATAGATTTTGGACATAATTTATTAGATATACACAAGTTATTTTATTTTTTAGTGTCCTAATATAAATGGGACTATGTTTTTAACTTCAATTTCAACTGTTTATTGATTATGTATGGGAAAATGATTGACTTTGATAATTAAACTCACATCCTATAACCTTACTGTAATCACTTCTTAGTTACAGGAATTTTTTGTTAATTTTTATGGATTTTTCTACACAGATCATCATGTCATCTGTTAATACAGCTTGATACATTACTACCCAATCAATGTACTTTTTATTTCTTTTTCTTATTGCATTACCTAAATTATCCAGTACAATATTTAAAAGGAGTATGAGAGAAGATATTCTTGTTGTAGCTGATGTTAGTAGAAAGTTTCTAGTTTGTTACCATTATGTAGAATATTAAGATATGAGTTTTTAAAGATATTCTTTATGATATTGAGGGAGTTTCCATCTAATCTTAATTGACTGAAAGTTTTTCTTATAAACATGTTTTTATCAAATGTTTTTTCCTAAATATACCAATGTGATCATATGGCTTTTCTTTTTAAGTCTGCTTATGTCATAGATTACATTTTTTTAAATTTATTTTTGAGAGAGAGACAACGTGAGTGGAGGAAGGGCAGAGGGAGCAGGAGACACAGATTCCAAAAGAGGTTCCTGGCTCTGAGCTGTCAGCACAGAGTCCAACGTGGGGCTTGAACTCAGGAACCACGAGACCATGACCTGAGCTGTAGTCAGATGCTCATCTGGCTGAGCCACCCAGAAGTCCAGATTACATTGTATTTTAAATGTTGACACTCCCTGACATACCTAGGACAAATTCCACTTGGTTGTGGTGTATAATTCTTTTTATACATTGTTAGATTTTTGGTTAATACCTTGTTGAGGATTTTTGTATGTATGCTTATGAGAGATATTAGTCTGTAGACTTTTCTTGTAATGTTTTCATCTGTTTTTCATATGAGAGTCATGTTGGTCTTATAGAATGAATTAGGAAGTATTTCTTCTGCTTTTATCTTCTGAAAGAGATTCTAGTAATTGATAAAATTTCTTCCTTAAATGTTTGGTAGAATTTACAGGAAACCAATCTGGGCCTGGTTCTTTCTTTTTGGGAAGACTATTAACTATTGATTAAATTCTTTTAATAGATAGGCCTATTCACATTGTTGATTTCTTCTTGAGTGAGTTTTAGAACATTTGTCTTTCAAGGAATTGTTCCCTTACACAAAGGTTATAAAATTTGCAGCCAAAGAGATGTTCATAGCATTATTTATACTAAGTGTGTGTGTGTGTGTGTGTGTGTGTGTGTGTGTGTGTGTGTTTACATTTGGTCTGAGGGATATTTACTGATATTCCCTCTTTTATTTCTAGTATTACTAAATAATTGTATTTATTATAATTCCAGTATAGTTAGCATGCATTGTTTTATTAGCTTCAGATGTGCAATATAGTGATTCAACACTTCCATACATCACCCAGAACTCATCACCACAAGTGCACGTCTTAATCCCCATCACCTATCAAACCATTTCCCCAACCACCTCCCCTCTGGTAACCATCATTTTGTTCTCTATAGTTAGGAGTCTGTTTCTTGTTTTCTCTCTCTCTCTCTTTAAATTTTTACTCATTTGTTTTGATTTTTAAATTCCTCATAGGAGTGAAATCATATGCAATTTGTCTTTTTCTGACTGACTTATTTTATTTAGGATTATACTCTAATTCCATCCATGTCCTTGCAAAGGCAAGATTTTATTATTTTTTATAGTAGAATACTATTCCATTATATATATATATATACACCACATCTTCTTATACATTCATCAATCAATGGAAACTTGGACTGCTTCCTTAATTTGGCTATTTTAAATGATGCTGCTATGAAAATAGAGGTTCATGTATCCCCTTGAATTAGTATTTTTGTATTTTGGGGGTAAATACACAGCACAATTACTGGATCATAGGGTAACTCTATTTTTAACTTTTTGAGAAATCTTCATACTGTTTTCCCCTGTGGCTCTATCAGTTTGCATTCCCACTAACAGTGCACGAGTGTTCTTTGTTCTCTATGTACTCACTAACACTGTTGTTTCCTGTGTTTTTTATTTTAGCCATTCTGACAAGTGTGAAGTGATATTGTGTTTTTGATTTGCATATCCCTGATGATCAGTGATGTTGATCATAGTTTCATGTGTCTGTTGGCCATCTGTATATCTCCTTTGGAGAAATGTCTTTTTGTGTTTTCTTCCCATTTTAATAAAATTGGGACACTATATTTTAAAGAAAAAATCATTTTTTATATCCTGTGGTTTTGAGGATTTTTTTAATAATTTAATTTAATTTTTTAAATTTAATTTCTCAAATTTAATTTTTTTTTTTAATTTACATCCAATTTAGTTAGCATATAGTGTAACAATGATTTCAGGGGTAGAATCCTTAAATGTCCCTTACCCTTTTAGCCCATCCTTCCTCCCACAATGCCTCCAGTGACCCTCAGTTTGTTCTCCATATTTAAGAGTCTCTTATGTTTCGTTCCCCTCCCTGTTTGTATATTATTTTTGCTTCCCTTCTCGTGTTCATCTCTTCTGTGTCATATAGTCCTCATATGAGTGAAGTCATATGACACTTCTCTTTCTCTAATTTCACTGAGTCTAATACCCTCTAGTTCCATCCACATAGTTGCAAACAGCAAGATTTCATTATTTTTGATTGCTGAGTAATATTCCATTATGTATATATACCATATCTTCTTTACCCATTCATCCATTGATGGACATTTGGGCTCTTTCCATATTTTGGCTATTGTTGACAGTGCTGCTATAAACATTGGGGTGCATGTGCCCCTTCGAAACAGCATACCTGTATCCCTTGGATAAATACCCAGTAGTGCAATTACTGGGTCATAGGATAGTTCTACTTTTAATTTTTTGAAGAAACTCCATACTGTTTTCCAGAGTGGCTTCACTAGTTTTCATTCCCACCAGCAGTGCAAAAGAGATGATCTTTCTCCACGTCCTCGCCAACATCTGTTGTTGCCTAAGTTGTTAATGTCAGCCATTCTGACAGGTGTGAGTTGGTATCTCATTGTGTTTCTGATTTGTATTTCCCTGATGATGAGTGATATTGAATGGTTTTTCATGTGTCAGTTGGCCATTGGATGTCTTCTTTGGAGAAGTGTCCATTCATGCCTTTGCCCATTTCTTCACTGGATTATTTCTTTTCTGGGTGTTGAGTTTTATAAGTTCCTTATAGATTTTGCATACTAACCCTTTATCTGATATGTCATTTGCAAATATCTTCTCCCATTCCTTCAGTTGCCTTTTAGTTTTGCTGATTGTTTCCTTCATTGTGCAGAAGCTTTTTATTTTGATGAGGTCCCAGTAGTTCATTTTTGCTTTTGTTTCCCTTGCCTCCGGAGACATGTTGAGTAAGAAGTTGATGCGGCCTAGTAAATTTCTGTCATGAATAATCTTCATACTTCGTGTTTCCAGTAAAAGTGTTTTAATTATTGAAGGCATGCATATGTATATATAATTTTAACTCTCCATATTTTTAAGTGGGACAACTATTTTTATGTATATATATATTTCATAGCCTAAATGTAACTTAAAACTCTTCTTAGTCTCAATGACTTTACAAGTGAATCTTTTAGATTTTCTAAGTTGATCATCATCATACATTCTCATTATATGATAACTCCACTTTAACTTTTTGAAAAAGGAAACCTTCTATTTATGTGGCTTTTTATGTTAAATAATCAGATCATTGTCCATAGGGGTAAAATCACTGCCATTCTAGCACCTTCAAGACTTTGATATATATGCTTAGTTTGATTTTTTTCTCTTTTCAGCAAAGGTTGGGTTTGGTTTAAAATGTTTTGTTTTTTTTTTCAAAGGGTGCCTGGGTGACTCAGTCTATTAAGCATACAATTCTTGACTTTGGCTCAGGTCATGATGTCATGGTTCATGAAACTGAGCCCCATGTTGGGCTCAGCACAGTCCGTGGAGCCTTGGGATTCTCTCTCCCTCTCTTTCTGCTCCTCATGTACTCTCTTTTTTCTCTCTCTCTTTCTCAGAATAAATAAATAAACTTAAAAAAAAATAAGATGAACATAGAGGAAGGGAATGAAAACTAAGATTAAAACAGAAAGTAAGGCAAACCATGGACTCTTAAATACAGAGAACAAAATAAGTGTTTCTGTAGGGGTGTTGGTGGGGTGCTAAATGGGTGATGGATATTAAGGAGGGCATTTGTTGGAATGAGCGCTGGGAGTTACATGGAAGTAATGACTCACTAAATTCTATTCCTGAAATCATTACTGCACTATATACTAAATAGCTTGGATTTAAATTTTGTCTTCAAAAAGGAAAAAAAATAAAAATAATTTAAAAAATAAAATATTTTTGAAATAAAATTTCTTATAACTCCTAGTTTGCAAGTGATTTTCTGTTGTAAAATAAGATATTAATTATGTATGAATTTTTTCTGTCTTTTTTTCGGGGAAGACTTATTTTTTTTAAAACTTTTTTTTTTTCTCTTTCAGGAATAGAATTTAGTGATTCATCACTTCCATATAACACCCAGTGCTCATCACAACATGTGCCCTCCTTAATGCCTATCACCCATTTAGTGCACCCCACCATTCAACACCCCTTCAACAACCCTCTGTTTGTCCTCTGTATTTAAGAGTCTCTAATGGTGTGTCTTCCTCTCCGTTTTTATCTTATTTTTTCTTCCCTTCCCCTACATTCGTCTACTTTGTTTCTTAAATTCCACATATGAGTGAAATCATATATTTGTCTTTCTCTGACTTATTTTGCTCAGTGTAATAGACTCTACTTCCATCATATTGTTGCAAATGGCCAGAATTCATTCTTTTTGATTGCTGTGTGATATTCCATTTTATATACATACCACATCTTCTTTATCCATTCATCAGTCGATGGACATTTGGGCCCTTTCCATACTTTGGTTATTGTTGATAATGCTTCTATAAACATGAGGGTACATGTGCCCCTTCGAAACAGCACAGCTGTATCTCTTGGATGAATACCTAGTAGTGCAATTGCTGGGCCATAGGGTAGTTCTATTTTTAATTTTTTAAGGAACCCCCATACTATTTTCCAGAGTGGCTATTTTTCTGTCTTTTTGAAGGGATGGTATTTTTCTCTTTTTGTCTGTCTGATATGTGTAAGAATGCATTATTTTATAAATGAAGTTATTTTTATGTGGCTGTTATAAAGTCTAAAAGAATACAATAAATTAAATATACTATTTGAGCATACTCTTTATATTCTGGGTTTCTTAATGAAATTTACTTGGTAGAATTTACCTATGATTTTTGTTTTGATATACATTTATGAGACAGCTCATGTATAATTCTATCCTATTTATAGCAGAGACTGCTAAATACTCAACAAAATCTGTACCTCCTTCTGTGCATACATCTTCATTACATTTCTTCTTGAAATTTGGTATATCAATGTATCTGAATTGTAGCTGCTAGAATTTCAGGATGCCATGTAAGCAACTTAATGATCAAGCCTTTTAGTAATTGGCTGTGCCTCCTCCACACTCACTTTGCCTTTCTTCCAGCTGAGTGCAAATGGTGACTGGTAATAGATCCAAAACATGGAAGGCACCCAGGTCCTTTGGTCCTTTTAGAGGAAGATCATCTGCTGACAAGAAATATGTATATGTGACTGTTAGTGAGATAATGTATACATTTGTTTTATGTTTGACTCTTTCAATATCTTTGGGGGAAATTTGAAATTATACTATGTTACATCCTAATGAATATATATAATTTATAATTAAGATTAAATCAGCTTTACATAGTTTTACATATTTTTGCATATTTTCTGTTTAAATAGTATAAGTATCTGTTCACTTGAGAGTGAACAAATTTAATTCTAAAATATGAGTCAATCAGCTAATTAAAAGATAATTTTTAATAAATGTTAAGTAGATAGGTAAAAATGCATTACTTTAGAAACCGGTGGAGGAATTTCTTTTAAGGGAAGGACAAGCTCTTTTATAAGAAAATAAATGATGGAATATTTTAGATTGAAAGATAAACCTCTATGACACGGTTCAAGGACATTACAAGCTGATATATTTACAAAGTCCAAGAAAGTAATCAGAGAAAGAGTAAGGGTCAGTTAGCTTATGTCAAACTGGAGAATATACACCTTTTACAAATGGGACAGCAAGTAATTTATTCTAGAACTGTTTGCATATGAATGGAGGATGAGAATCTCTACACCTCATAGTCCATGTTGCATTTCATGTTCTGGAACAGTACAGTCTATTAAAAATATAATGTGAACTACAAATGTGACTCATATACATAATTTTAAATTTCCTAATAGCCACAATAATAAACACAAAAAAATAAAAATAATTTTAATAAGAGATTTAATACTGTACTCAAAATATCATTTACATATGTAAGAAATATAAATATTAAGGATATAGTTTGAATTTTTTCACAATCTCTAAAATCTGATTTATATTTAACCCTTTGGTACATCTCAATTCAAGCTAGCCATGGTCATGTATTCAATTGCTACATATGGCTGACTAGCGGCTGCTGTATTGGATTGGATAATTCTTGAGGGAGGTTTACAATATTAAGACTTTTTCAATATAAGTATTTGAAGAATTTGATTCAACAAAGTTGAATTTAAAAAGACTGAAAAAGGGAGCCAAGGGAAGTAAGAGGGAAATGAGAAGAGAGCAGTTGTATTGACTCAAAGGAAAACAGTTATTAAAAAGTAACAGGGGCATCTGGATGTTGTATTCCATTGAGCATCTGACTCTTGATTTCAACTTGAACCCCACATCAGGCTCTGTGCTGAGTGTGGAGCCTGCTTGCCATTCATTCTCTCTCTCTCTCTCTCTCTCTC
>NW_024412401.1:757359-844696 GCF_014898765.1 Herpailurus yagouaroundi
ACACACACACTATATATATATATATATATATATATATATATATATATAATTTAAAAAGTAATAAATGCTGGTCAAGTGAGATCAGGACTGTAACTTTTCAAATGATGTTAACATATGAAGGTTAGTGAGGGTTCTAGCAAAGCCTATTTTATGTTAATAGTAAAGAATGAAAAACTACACAAGAGGTGAGGCAGATGTGATGGTATATGAGGCAACTATTGCAAATATTTGGCTCAGAGATTTGTGTGGACTTATTTGTTTTTGTATGATTTGATAATGTGAGAATACAATTGAATATAAAGATCCCATGGAGAAGGAGAAAATAGCATTTGTTGGAGCAAATCCATGAGAAGGCAGGTGTGGCTGGATTTCAGTTATGTCTGCTCTTTTTAAAAAAATTTTTTTTTAACATTTATTTATTTTTGAGACAGAGAGAGACACAGCATGAACGGGGGAAGGGCAGAGAGAGAGGGAGACATAGAAACGGAAGCAGGCTCCAGTCTCTGAGCCATCAGCCCAGAGCCCGACGCGGGGCTCGAACTCGCGGACCACGAGATCATGACCTGAGCTGAAGTCGGACGCTCAACCGACTAAGCCACCCAGGCGCCCCTCAGTTATGTCTGTTCTTAGGCAGAAGAACACTTACCACATTAAGAAACAATAAAGAAAAAAAGGATATACAAGTGCAGTAGGTTTATAATTTGTTGATTGGAGGATGAATGATTTTCCAATATAATGCTTCTGTTCTTTTTCTAGGAATTATGAGGTAAGCAAGGGGAGTTGAGGAGATAAGAAAATGGAATCAGAAGCATGCGGCATGGAGCAGAGCTTAGGTGACAAGTGGAGGATTAAGCTGATGTTACCAGATAATAATAATAGCAGTGTTGAAGGCCCAGCTGAGGTATGAGATCATGAGTTTACAGTTGTATATGTCTGCTTAGTTTTGAATTTATTTAGTAATACTCAGGCATATGTTAGGAATATTTTATAATTATAAAAACTTTCTTGTAAGTTTATACTTATTACCAATATTGACTACCAGTTTGCCTTAGTTTATGATATTTAGGGATTCAAAAACTATAAAATGTATCTCCTCTTCATCATGACTTCTGGTATTGTGGATAGTAAGTAACCTGTTCTCCCTATATGATTCTTACTTTTAAATTCTGTATTTATTTACAAAGAGTGAGGTCAGGATAACAATTTAATAGAGTCCTCTATAAGATTCAGTACCCCGGGGCTCCTGGGTGGCTCAATTGGTTGGGCATCCGACTTTGGCTCAGGTCATGATCTCATGGTTCGTGGGTTCGAGCCCCGCATCGGGCTCTGTGCTGACAGCTTGGGGCCTGGAGCCTGCTTCAGATTCCGTGTCTCCCTGTCTCTCTGCATCTCTCCCACTCATGCTCTGTCTCTCTCTCTCTCCCAAAAATAAATAAGCATGAAAAAAATTAAAAAGATTCAGTACCCCATTCTAATGAATTGTATATCTCTATGTCCAAGAGTTAATTTAAATATTAATGAATAATTCTAAGAAGAAAATTAAATAAATAGCCCCTTTGAAGGCATTTGGCCATAATCTTTCAAACCATAGAATTTGTATAAGTGTTGACTACAAAATTTAATTTCTAGGATGTATTCCTTTTATATGGGTAAAACGTTGAGCCTTTATGGAAGCAGCATCTGTAGTACTAAGAGACTGGAATAAGTGTAATGATTATCAATGCTTATATAAAGTATAGTATATTCATAAAGTAATATAAAAATGTTATGAAACTAAGTTCCTTTGGGGGATAAGCTTAGGAATCCCCTGGGCTTACACCAATGGGTTAACAAGGCATAAAGAAATACAAAGTCATAAAATGCTCACACCCGAGTTTGGGTAAACCAGATTGACCCACCAAGAAGAGGGGGGTGCAAAGACACCCCAAGAATAGGGAGGCACAAAGGTGCCAGGATTAGGGAGGAACAAAGGCACCCCAAAATAGAGAGTGGTGCAGACTCCCCAGAATAGATAGGGAGAGGTAAAGGACTAAAATAGAAACAGTGCAAAGGTGCCCAATACATTTGTATATGAAATAAACAAGATTAGATATTCAGGGCAGAAACACCCCCAATTTAGTACTATAGCAGAAAAGCTGCTTTCATAGGCCAGGTTAGGTAAATTGGTGAATTGGACTATGGACCGCTGCGCTGCAGGCAAAGCAGCCCAGAGTGGAGATGGTTAACCAAAGAAAAGGTACGTTTTGGACCCTGAGTTTACTCCCCCTATCTGTCTCATCCCCTAGGCTAGCTAAGTTAAAAGGAAGTGCTGCCTCATGTTTGCTGTAAACAACCTTCCTCCCGACTGCCGGCGCCTGGATTTTGTTTTGTATTAACCCAAACACCTAACCACAAATATCCTCAAGACCCCCTTTTCTCACATCCACGAATTAGTGTTCACAGATTCATTGTCTCTTTGCACACGTCCATAGCCATGTTTGTGAGCCTTCTGATCCTAATAAAAACAGGGCAAGGACCCTTATTCGGGACTCTTATCTTTTCCCGGACATTAGCCATCTCTTACTTTCAATCCTGCATCCCTCTCTTTTGCTAGACAAAAGAGAACTTTAGACCTAGAGTCTATGACGAGTTCCTTAATCACTGATATTGAATCATACCCATGATATTGTATGAATGAGTAAATGTAAACTATAGAATAATATGTAAATTATGTTAATATTTGTACATATACACATAGCTAAAGTTATCCAAATGGTATAAATTAAACAGATTATAGTACTTCTCTCCTAGAGTAGAACTATGTCATACTGAAATACATCATTTTTAGACTATTTTTCCATTCCTGTATGCATGCATGTTCCTCTCTCTCTACACACACACATACACACAGAGCACATCATTTAATCTTAAGTAAAACACAAATCCATGAAAAGTAACACAAGTGGCACACAGAATTGCCAAAATTGTGACATTAAGAAAAGTCAAAGTAGGCATGAGAAAAAAATGTTAGAGATGAATTATATTGCAATAAATATTTTAGTATTTTAAGTAAATGATCAAAAGAGAGTATACAAGCATTATTTGCCTATAATCTTTATTTGTTTTGATTTATTTACGGTATATAGGGTTCCTCTAAGAAGAAAGCAATATTAAAACTAGACAGCTTCATAGACATCCATCTTTAAGTTCATAAAATATGAAGTTGTTAAATCAGAATCACAAGATCATTAATCTCACCCAATACCACAAATGGCAATGGTGAAAATATACAGGCAATCACAAGAAATAAGCAAATAATTTCTCTGCTGTAGAATTCTGATCATGTTAGCTTATGCTCCAAATAAAATGTTGTTTTTTTCTTCTGCACTAAAATGTTTGGTTTTAGGTTTAACACGCAAAGTTATCTTCAAATAAATACATGGAGGTAGTTTGACACAGGTAGCTTTTCAGTTTGGGAACAACTAATTTTCATTAGTTAAAACTCTATTAATTTTTCAATATATGATCTAGCCTTCATTTTTATATTCAATTATACGAAATTTAATTGTTAACATTTTATTTCCTTAAAATATATTGTCATTTTCACTCAAAAATGGGGAAAGTAGATATATATAATAGCATCTCCTATGCTACTTCTTAAACTGTAAATCAGCAAAATATTATTTAAGGTTTGAGAATTACTCAAAGATCATCTCTGAGACTACTAATATAGTATATAACACCTCTAGTGGATAAATGTATGCCATATAAATAAACACTACTATCAGTTTATAATTTTACATACAGTAAAACTCATAATAGTTTGAATAAGCTTTATCCTAACATCTGAGCTGATGCCAGAAAGTAAAATATCTTAACACTATACTTTTAAATTGCCCAGTGTCAACAACATCACATTTCATAGAAAACTGTATTTATTGCCTCCAGTAGTTATATTTTTACCAGCCTGCTCTTTCTCTGCCATTTGGAGTAAATAGGCTTTCTTAACACTCAGCTACAGTGCAGCACAAATCTTGGCGCCCCTATAAAGTATCCATTTTTCAAGCCTATGAAATATTATTTGCTGCTGTTAATTCCCAGACTCAACTACCACCAGAAATGTTTGAAAGCCAGGAAGAATGACTGAATTACAGAATTTTGTTTAATGTAGCTATCAAATACAATATCATTTTACATCCAGAGACTGGAATAGCCTATATAGTTTGTTTATGAATAGGTGACAAGAAGCAGAGTGCCAATATGGAAACAGTACAGGCAAAGCGGAAAACTGAGTTTAAAATGTGATTCTGACAATTAGCAGCCGTATGACAAAGAAAATCTACTATAAACATTTGTGTACCAGGTTTTGTTTAAATATATTTTTAAAATTATTTTAGATATGTAAAAGTGGAACTGTTGGATCTGGTGGGTTTTTTTTTTAATTATTTAAAAATCACAGAAGTGATTTCCACAGGATTACCATTTTATATTCCTACTAGCAATATATGAGGGTTCCAATTTCTCCTTGCCAAGACTTGTTATTTTCTGGGTTTTTAATTATGGTTATCCTAGTGAGTATTAACTTATATCTAATTGTGGTTTGAATTTGTATTTCCCAAATGAAAAACCATTTTTAGCATATTTTCATGTGCTTAGTGGCCATTTGTATATCTTCTTTGGAGAAATGTCATTTCAACTCTTTCTCCATTTTTCTACTTGGGTTTTCATTTTGTTATTGAGTGGAATAGTGCTTTATGGAGTCTGAATACTAAACCATTATTAGATACATGATTTGCAAATGTTCTCTACTGTCCTGTAGGTTGTCTTTTCACTCTTCATAGTAATTGATCTCTTTTTAATGTTGTTGTTGTGCTTTTGGTGATATAGCTTAGGAAATCATTGCCAAATCCAAGATCATGAAGAATTACTCCTTTCCTCTAGAAATATTATACTTCTAGCTTTCTTATATTTATACTTTTGATTAATTTTTAGTTAATTTTTGAATGTGAAGTGAGGTGGTTCATTCGTTTACTTGTAGTTATCCACTTTTCCCAACATTGGATTTCCCTGATGAATAGAGATATTGAACAGTTTTCATACTTGTTGTCCATTTGTATTTGGCCATTCTTGTCATAAATATCAAGATTTCAATCTACTTTATGACTAAATAATATTACATTGTGTGTGTATATGTACAATTATTATATTTGTTTTTTAATTTTTTTAATGTTTATTTATTTTAATAGAGAACGATACAGAGTGCAGGTGGGAGAGGGGCAGAGAGACAGGGGTACACGGAATCTGAAATAGGCTCCAGGTTCTGAGCTGTCAGCACAGAGCCTGACATGGGGCTCAAACTTACGAACCGCAAGATCATGACCTGAGCTAAAGTCAAACACTTAATCAACTGAGGCTCCAGGGAGCCCCACAAATATTATATAATTATATATATACACACACCACATCTTTCATCCATCAGTGGACACTTAAGGTTTTTTCTATATGTTGGCTGTTGTAAATAATGCTGCAATAAGCAAAGGGTTCATAGAGTTTTTGAGTTACTATTTTGTTTTCTTTCTTTCTCCCTTCCTTCTTTCCATTCTTCCTTCCTTCCTTCCTTCCTTCCTTCCTTCCTTCCTTCCTTCCTTTCCTTCCTTTCTTTCTTTCCTTCTTTCCTTCTTTCCTTCTTTCTTTCTTTTTTCTTTTTCTTTTTCTTTTTCTTTTTCTTTTTCTTTTTCTTTCTTTTTCTTTTTCTTTCTTTGACAGATTTCCAGAAGCGGATTGGTGGGTCATATGGTAGTTCTATTTTTAAATTTTGAAGAAACATAATTTTTTTTCCATAATGGATGCACCACTTTATGTTCCTACCATAGTGCACAGCGTGCAAAGCTTCCCCTTTTCTCCCCATCCTCACCAACACTTGTTATGTCTTGTTTTTATTTTTATTTTTTGTAGTAGACATTCTAACAGTTGTGATGTGATATCTCATTGTGGTTTTGATTTAGTTTCTCCTGATGATGAGCAATGTTGAACATCTTGTTATATGCCTGTTGGCCATATACACATGAGTTCTAGAAAATTGTCTATTATGATTCTCTGACCATTTATAAATCAGATTGTTTGCTATTGAGTTTATGAGTGTTTTATAAATTTTGACATTAACTCCTTATCAGATATATGTTTTACATTTTTTTTTCATTTAGTATGTTGCCATTGCATTTTGTAGATGACGTTGCTTTGCAGGAGATTTTTAGTTTGATGTGGTCTCATTTATATATTTTTGCTTTCGTTTTATTTAGGTGTCAGATTCAATAAATCAACATCAGGATCTATGTCAGAAAGTTTACTGTCTATATTTTCTTCTAAGATTTTTATGGTTTTAGGTCTTTTTGTTCAAGTCTTAAATCAATTTGGCTTAATTTTTGTGTGTGTAAAATGTTATATAGTCATCCAATTTACCCACACCATTTACTAAAGAGACTGTCCTTTCCCCATCGTATATTCTTGGCTCCTTTATTGTAAATTAATTTACTGTATATTAGTGGGTTTATTTCTAGGCTTATTATTCTGTTCTATTGATGCTGGTGTCATTTTTTATGCCAATACCATGCTGTTTGAATAACAATAGTTTTATAACGTAGAGTGAAATCAGGGAGCATGGAACCTCCAGTTTTGTTCTCTCTTCTCATTATTGTTTTGGTTATTCAGGGTTTTTAGTGTTTCCATACAAATTTGAGGATAGTGTTTAGGTCTTTGCTTTCTTTCAATGAAATATTATAGTTTTGTTGTAGAGACTTTTCCTTCATTAAATTTATTCCTTCATTAAATTAATTATTTTTGATGATACGGTGAATGAGATATTTCTTTCATTTCCTTTTAAAATGTTATATTATTAGTGTATGAAAATGCAACTGATTTATATATATTGATTTTATGGAATCTGTTGATTAGTTCTGACAGTTTTTTTGTGGAATCTTGAGGGTTTTCTATATATAATATCATGTCATATGCAACGGTAACCATTTTATTTCTTCTTTTCCAATTTGGATGCCTTTCATTTCTTTTTCTTGCCTAATTTCTCTGGCTAGGATTTCCAATACTATGTAAAATGAGGAGAGCAAACATCCTTGTGTTCTTTCTGATCTTAGAGGAAAAGCTCTCAGTTTTTCACTGTTGAGTATGATGTTTGCTGTTGGCTTGTCATATATGGCCTTTATTATGCTAAGCTATTTTTCCTCTATAACCACTTTACTGAGAGTTTTTATCATAGATGAATGTTGAATTTTGTCAAATGATTTTCTACATCTACTGAGATAACCATATGATTTTTATTTCTCATTTTGTTAACATGTTATATCACATTGATTGACTTGCAGATAATGAATCATCTTTGCATTACTGAAGTAAATCCCACTTGACTATGGTGTATGATTTTTTTATATATAGTTGGATTTGTTTGCTAATGTTTTGTGGAGGATTTTTACATCTATGTTCACCAGAGATATTGGCCTATAATTTTCTTCTTGTAATATCTATGTCTGATTTTGATTTCAGGGTATGCTGGCGTCATAAAATGAGTTTGGAAGTGCTCCTCATTTTTTTCTTGTCTTTATGAGTATGAGAAGGAATGGTATTAATTCTTCTTTGAATGTTTCATAGAATTTATCAGGAAAGCCATCTGTTCCTGGATTTTATTTGTTGGCAGATTTTGATTACTGATTCAATACCCTTACTAATAATCAGTCTGTTCAATTTTCTATTTATTTATGATTCAGTATTAGTAGGCTGTATGTTTCTAAGAATTTATACATTTCTTAAGGTTTTCAAATATTTTGCTGTATAGCTGTTCTTGTGGTCTCTTATAATCCATTCTATCTCTGGCTTTCCCCCAAAGATCAGGAACATGACAGGGATGTCCACTTTCATCACTGTTGTTTAAGATAGTGTTGGAAATCCTAGCATCAGCAATCAGACAAAATGAAATAAAAGCATCAAAATTGGCAAAGATGAAGTCAAACTTTCACTTTTCACAGATGACATAATACTTTATGTGAAAAACCCAACAGACTCCACCTAAAGTCTGCTAGAACTGATACATGAATTCAGCAAAGTCTCAGGGTATAAAATCAATATACAGAAATTGGTTGCATTTTTATACACCAATAATGAGGCAACAGAAAGAGAAATAAACAAATTGATCCCATTCAGAATTGTGCCAAGAACCATAAAATACCTTGGAATAAACCTAACCAAAGATGTAAAAGATCTGTATGCTGAAAACTATAGAAAGCTTATGAAGGCAATTGAAGAAGACACAAAGAAATGGAAAAATATTCTATGCTCATGGATTCGAAGAATAAATATTGTTAAAATGTTAATACTACCCAAAGCAATCTATGCATTCAATGAAATCCCAATCAAAATTGCACCAGCATTCTTCTCAAAGCTAGAACAAGCAATCCTAAAAATTTGTATGGAACCACAAAAGACCCCGAATAGCCAAAGTGATACTGAAGAAGAAAACCAAAGAGGAAGGCATCACAATCCCAGACTTTAGCCTCTACTACAAAGCTGTAATCATCAAGACAGTATGGTATTGGCACAAAAACAGACACATAGGCCAATGGAATAGAATAGAGACCCCAGAATTGGACCCACAAATATATGGTCCACTAATCTTTGACAAAGCAAAAAACAGTATCAAATAGAAAAAAGATAGTCTTTTTAACAAATGGTGCTGGGAGAACTGGACAGCAACATGCAGAAGAATGAACTAGACCACTTTCTTACAGCATACAAAAAAAAAATTCAAAATGGATGAAGAAACTGAATGTGAGACAGGAAACCATCAAAACCCTAGAGGAGAAAGCAGGAAAATACCTCTCTGACCTCAGCTGCAGCAATTTCTCACTTGGAACATCTACAAAGGCAAGGGAATTAAAAGCAAAAATGAACTATTGGGACCTCATCAAGAAAAAAGTTTCTGCACTGCAAAGGAAACAATCAACAAAACTAAAAGTCAACCGACAGAATGGGAAAAGATATTTGCAAATGACATATTGGACAAAGGGTTAGTATCCAAAATCTATAAAGAACTCACCAAACTCATCTGAAAAACAAATAATTCAGTGAAGAAATGGGCAGAAGACATGAATAGACACTTCTCTAAAGAAGACATCTGGATGGCCAACAGGCACATGAAAAGATGCTCGATGTCACTCCTCATCAGGGAAATACAAATCAAAAACACACTGAGATAACACCTCACACCAGTAAGAATGGCTAAAATGAACAAATCAGGAGACTATAGATGCTGGAGAGGATGTTGAGAAACGGGAACCCTCTTGCACTGTTGGTGGGAATGCAAACCGGTGCAGTCCCTCTGGAAAACTGGAGCTTCCTCAAAAAATTAAAAATAGATCTACCCTATGACCCAGAAATAGCACTGCTAGGAATTTACCCAAGGGATACCGGAGTACTGATGCATACGGGCACTTGTACCCCAATGTTTATAGCAGCCCTTTCAACAATAGCCAAATTATAGAAAGAGCCTAAATGTCCATAAACTGATGAATGGATAAAGAAATCGTGGTTTATAAATACAATGGAATACTACTTGGCCATGAGAAACAATGAAATCTGGCTATTTGCAGCAACGTGGATTGAACTGGAGGGTATTGTGCTAAGTGAAATAATTCAGGCAGAGAAAGACAGATACCATATGTTTTCACTCATGTGGCTCCTGAGAAACTTAACAGAAGACCATGGGGGAGGGGAAGGGGAAAAAAAAAGTCACAGAGAGGGAGGGAGGCAAACCATAAGAGACTCTTAAATACTGAGAACAAACTGAGGGTTGATGGGGGGGTGAGGGAGAGGGGAAAGTGGGTGACGGGCATTGAGGAGGGCACCTGTTGGGAAGAGCACTGGGTGTTGTTTGGAAACCAATTTGACAATAAATTATATTGAATAAAAAAATAATCCTTTATCTGTGTGATATCATTGTAATTTCTTTTATTTCTGGTTTTATTTACTAGAGCCCTCTATTTTCTTGGTGCATCTAACTAAAGTCTCATCCTTTTGCTTGTCTTTTCAAAGAAAAAGCTCTTCGTTTTACTGATCTTTCCTATTATGTTTTTAG
The DNA here is from genome assembly GCF_014898765.1 of Herpailurus yagouaroundi. NCBI lineage: Eukaryota > Metazoa > Chordata > Mammalia > Carnivora > Felidae > Herpailurus > Herpailurus yagouaroundi. The sequence continues at coordinate 767,477 of NW_024412401.1, forward strand.
TCTCTAATTTAATTTTTTTCTGATTGTATCTTTGTCATTGCCTTCTTCCTCCTAACTTTGAGTTTCATTTGTTCCTTTTCTACTTGAGGTTAGGTTAGGTTGCGTATTTGAGATTTTTTCTTATTTCTTGAGGTAGGCATTTACTGTTATAAACTTCCCTCTTAGAAATGCTTTTGCTGCATGCCACAAAATTTGATATATTGTATTACCACTTTCATTTCTCTCAAAATATTTTTTTATTTCTTCTTTAGCCCATGGTTGTTCAGAAGCATATTGTTTAATCTGTACACACTTGTTAATTTTTGAGTTTCCTTCTCAAAACTGATTTTTATTTTCATGCCATTATAGTGATAAAAGATGCCAGATATCATTTCAGCCCTCTTAAAATTTTTAAGACTTGTTTTGTGGCCTGACATATTATCTGTTCTGTAGAATGTTCTATAGCCACTTACAAATGTACATTGTTTCCTTTGGATGCAACATTCTGTATAAAGTCAAACTGGTCTAAGGGATCATATAAGGCTGAAGTTGCCTTATCTAGTTTCTGTCTAGATGATATATCAATTGATGTAAGTGTGGTATTAAAGTCCCTTATTATCAGGGCACTTGGGTAGCTCAGTTGGTTGAGCATCCAACTTTGGCTCAAGTCATGGTCTCATGGTCGGGCTCTGCGCTGGCAGTCTAGAGCCTGCTTAGGATACTCTCTCCCTCTCTTTCTTTCTCTATCCCTCCTCAGATCCCTCTCTCTCTCTCTCTTTCTCACAAAATAAATAAAATAAAACATTAAACAAAATAAAGTCCCTTACTATTAGTGTATTTCTATTCACCTTTGGGTCTATTAATATTTGCTTTATACATACACACACACATATACACACACAGACACACGTGTGTGTGTGTGTGTGTGTGTGTGTGTGTGTGTGTGTATTCTCCTATTTTAGGTGCATAAATATATACAAATGTTATATCCTCTTGTTGGATTGACCCCTTTATTAGTATGTAATGTCCTGCTTTGTTTCTTATTGCAGCCTTTATTTTAAACTTTATTTTGTCTGATACAAATATGGCTGTCCCAGCACTCTTTGGATTTCTGTTTACATGGAATTTCTTTTTTCACTTTCACTTTCATTATTTGTGGGGCATCACAGCTAACATGAATCTTTTGTAGGCAGTATATAGATGGGTCTTTCTTTTTTTTTTTTTTAATCCATTCAGCCACTCTCTGCCTTTTGATTGGAGAATTGAGTTCACTTACATTTGAGGTAATATTTGATAGGTATGTATAGTCATTTGTTAATTGTTTTCCAGCTGTTTTGTAATTTCTCTTTTTCTTCTTTCTGATTCTCTTCCTTTGTGGTATGACAACTTTCTTTAGTGGTATGCTTAGATTCCTCTCTCTTTGTGTATCTACTTTAGGATTTTGCTTTGTGATTACCATGAGCATACCATAACAAGGTATAAGAGTCTGTTTTAAGTTGATAAAATCTGAAGTTTGATTGTATTCTAAAGATCTACATATTTACTTCTCTGCCCCATGTTTTAAATTTTGATATTACATTTTACATCTTTTTATCTTATAAATGCCTTACCTAATTGTAGTAATAGTTGTTTTTACTATTTTTGTTTTTTAACCTTCATAATAATTTTTTAAGTGTAATACATGACTTTTATTATATATTTACCTTTCTAGTGAGATTCATTCTTCCATATGTTTGTTGTTGTTGTTGTCACTAATTAGCACCCTTTCTTTTCAGCTTAAAGAAATCACTTTAATCCTTACAAGACTGGCTTATTGATGATGAGCTCCTTTACCTTTTGCTTGTCTGGAAAAGTTTACCTCTCCTTTAATTCTGAATAGCTTTGCAGGGTAGAGTATTTTTAGTTAGAAAGTCTTTTTTTTTTTATTTTTGCTTTTCAGCACTTTGTATATATTATGCCAATTCATTCTGCAAAATTTCTGCTGAAAAATCTTCTGATTGTTGTATAAAGGTTCTTTGGATGTAACAAGTTGTTTTTCTCTTGCTGCTTTTTATTTTTTATTTTAGAGAGAGAGATCATGTGGGAAAGAGGGGCAGAAGGAGAGAAAGAAAGAGAGAAGTGGGGGAGGGAAAGAAGGAGAGAGGGAGGGAAAATCTTAAGCAAGCTCCAAACACAGTGTGGAGCCCAACATGAGTCTCAGTCTCATGAGTGTGAGATCATGACCTGAGACAAAATCTGGAGACTGGTGCTCAACCTACTAAGCCACCCAGGCACCCCCCTCTCTTGCTGTTTTTTAAAGTATAGTTGACACACAATGTTACATTAGTTTCAGGTATACAACATAGTGATTTGACAATCTTATTTGCTATGGTATACTTATGGTAACTATGACCTGTAACCATACAATTATTATAATACCATTGACTATATTCCTTATGGTGTTTTTAATGTTCTCATCTTTAAATTTTGATATTTTAATAATCTGTCTTGGTGTGGGTCTCTTTGGATTTATCAAATTTGTGCTTTCTGGGATTCCTAGATCTAGATGCCTGTTTCCTTACCATGGTTAGGAAAATTTTCAACCTTTATGTCTTCAAATAAGTTTTCTATCTCTTTCTCTCTCTCTTCGGGGGACATCTATAATGGGAATGTTAGTCTGCTTGATGTTGTCTCATAAGTCCCTTAAGCTATCCTTATTTTTTATCATTTGTTTTTTTATTTACTCCTCTGATTGGGTGAATTTACTGTTTTGTCTTTGGGTTTACTGATTCTTTTTCCTGCTTGATCGAGTCTGTTGTTGAATCTTTCTAGTGCATTTTTAGTTCCATTCTTGCATTCTTCAACCTTGTGATTTCAGTTAGGTAATTTTTTTCCTTATTTTCTTTATCTTTGTTGAAGTTCTCACAACTTTATTAAATTCATCTATTAACAGTTTTGGGTAGATTTTTCAGGCTTTCTATATAGTATGTTATCTGTAAATAGTCATAGTTTTAGATCCTCCTTCCTGATTTGGATGCCTTTTCTTTCTTTTACTTTCCTCATTGCTGTGGAAAGGACTTCCAATACTATGTTGAATAAATGTGGCAAGATTGGACATCCTTGTCTTGTTGCTACTATTAGAGGAAAAGCTTTCAGATTTGCACCACTGAGTGTGATGTTAGCTGTAGAATTTTCATATATGACAGTTATTATGTTGATGTGCAACCCTTTATATCTCTCTGTTGATATTTTTATCATAAATCGATGTTAGGTTTTCTCAAATGCTTTCTATACATCTATTGAAATGATCATATGATTTTTCTTTCATTTTATTGATGTTATATATCATGTTCACATTGTTTAGCCATTATTGCATCCCTGGAACAAATCCCACTTGATTGTGGTGTGTGAGTGTTTTGATATATCATTGGCTTCAGTTTATTAATATTTGGTTGAGGAATTTTTTTTAGTTTCAACTTATAGGTTTACATAGTGGTATGCTCTGTCTCCCCTTTTTTTGTATGTCATATTTTGTATTTATTTATTTTTTAATGTTTATTTTTGACAGAGAGAGAGACAGAGCATGAGCAGGGGAGGGGCAGAGAGAGAGAGGGAGACACAGAATCCGAAGCAGGCTCCAGGCTCCGAGCTGTCAGCACAGAGCCTGATGCGGGGCTCGAACTCACAGACTGCGAGATCACGACCTGAGCCAAAGTCAGATGCTCAACCGACTGAGCCACCCAGTATGTCATAATCTTAATCTAATTTTTTACTTTGTGGTTACCATGATTCTTACATAAAACTTCTCATAGATAAAACTGTCCATTTTAAGCCAATATCACTTACCTTCTGTTATGTCTACAAAGTCTGTGCCCTTTTGCTCATCCTCTTTATATTTTTGATGTCACAATTTACATTAACAAATTATAATTGTTATATTTTTTAATACTCTTTTCTTTTCACCTTTATATTATAGTCAAGTGATTATCACATCATTCTAACATAGTATTACAGTTTTCTGATACTCTAGAAGAAAATATAGGTAGTAATCCGTTTGATGTAAGACTTACCAACATTTGTCTAGACATTTGTCCTTAGGCAAGAGAAGAAAAGGCAAAAGTAAATTAGTGGGACTACACCAAAAAAAAAAAAAGGTTTGTGCAGCAAAGGTAACCATCAACAAAAGAAAATGACTGCCCACTGAGTGGGAAAAGACATATGCAAATGATATATCCAATAAGAGTTTAATATCCAAAATATATAAAGAACTCAAACAACACCAACAGTTTGTCTAGGCAATGGCAACATAGGTCTGGTAAAGCTCTTCTTTGTCACACTTATAGAAATGCAGAAAGACTATGTAGATGGGCAGCCCCACAAGCCACCAGCAGGCTTGCAGGGTCTAATTCTCTGGGTTACAGGTCAGCTGTAGAACCTCCAACTGAAGGTGTGCAAAATAGTTCCAGGCCAGGAAGTGGCAGATTGTCAGTGACAGAAGGTACCATGTCCAGCCCTTGGTACATATGTTCAAGATCTTATTGATGGGTTCCACACCCGATGAATACAGAGTATAGTCATGGAAGTGAAGGAAGAGATTGGGGAGCTCTTGTCTCAGTCTCTCATACATGATAGCCAGGTGGTCCTTGATATTCAGATCTCCTGATGGTGTGGTAGGGGAAGGGCAAGAGGTCCGAGGGGCTTGGAAAAGTATCAAAGCCCCAGGAAAGGGGCAGGGAGTTCCCTCAAATAGGCTCCTAAGCCCATCCAGGTAGTCGCTATGCATATCACGTCTGGGTCTCTCTTCCCCCTTCCCTGGAGGGAGAACCACCCATGGTGAGCTGAGGGCCTGGATCTGAAGGAGAAGGAGTGGGGGATCTCGAGGGAAGCAACCAGATAGGAGCTGGTGGAGGGGGCCAGGGAAGAGAAGATGGAGAAGTGGTTGTTGTGGACTGGGGCCAAGGGGGGCGGGAATGGTAGAGCCCACAGCTCATCCAAACAAGTGCCCTCCTTAATGGCCATCACCTGTTCAGCCCATCTCCCTACCTACCTTCCCTCCAGTCTCTTATGGTTTGCCTCCCTTTTTTATATCTTATTTTTCCTTCCCTCCCCTATGTTCATATGTTGTAATTCCTAAATTCTACATGTGAATGAAATCATATTTGTCTTTCTCTGACTGACTTATTTCACCTAGGATAATACACTCTAGTTCCTTCCATGTTGTCGCAAATGGTAAGATTTCATTCTTTTTGATCACTGATTTGTATTCCATTGTATAATATAAACATATACCACATCTTCTTGTCAATGCCCTCTTGTATTCTTATCTGCCTCCTTCATTGTCCTCTTCCTGACCCAAGTTATGTAGGTCTGCTGGAGAGAAACTGGTGTCTGCTGCCATGGCCCATACAACTGGTGCAGCCAGACAGACACTTATCACTTTTGCTTTCCAACTATGACATGGGAGAGTTGCTGCTACTGCCAGCAAAATAAAGCCCCTTGCAATGTTGTCCTAGTAAGTGGGCCACCTTGGCAAGTTTACTCTCTCCTCTGTGTCTACGCACATCTCTATCTCATGCAGATGGTGTTTCAGATTCTTCCCTCAGGCAGATTAGAGCTCCTCAAAGTCTCACCCATGGGTATTCATGCAGTTTTTCACTCTTCAGTTTCTATTTTTCCTGATCGTGGCAGATGAGGGTGGGGCAGGCTCACTGACTTCTTCATACTCATAGCCCCCACTGAGGTCCTATCGGCACACTTTCAGATACACAAGTTGGTAGAAACCTCCTGGGTGTCTTATGCAATGTGTATAGACACTTTTATTCAGTTATAGATGCCCATCATTTAGTTGTTAAAGCAGAGAGAGAAGAGGAATGATGCATCACCTTGATGCTGATGTCACTCACCAATAAAGCAATAGCATCTTAATTTTAATAGCTTATAAAAACTCTACTTTTGTAGTCTCCCTTTCCACTTTTTAGTAAATGTTGCTTCTTTGCATATTGTGTATCCACTAGCAAATGTTTGTCCTTTAACTTTTATACTAAGATCAAAAGTAATTTATTCACTATCATTACAATGTTTCATTATTTTGTATTTTTCTATGTGTTTACCTTAGTAGAGTGACATGCTTTCAGATTCTTTTTGCATTGGTATTTAGTTTGTTTTCTTTTCAATTGAAGATATTTCTTAAGCATTTATTGTAAGACAGGTATATTGATGTTGAAATCCCTGTTTTTAGTTGTTTGAAAAAGACTATTTCATCCTCATTTTTAAAAGATAATTTTGGTAGGTATAATATTCTTGGTTTTCAGGGTTTTTTCCCCAATTATTATTTGAAATATATAATCTCAATCTTTCCTGGCCTGCATAAGTTTCCAATTGGCTGAGAAATCCAATGATAGTCTTATGGAGGTGGTGGGGAAGAGGGCCTTGTATGTTTTGAGTCATTTTTCTCTTTTTCAGAAAAGTTTTTGGTCCATGATTTTTGACAATTTTATTATAATTTGTCCAGGTGTTTCCTTTTTTGGACTGATCCTATTTGGAGTTTTATGAACTGCCTGAATCTGGAATTCATTTCCCTTTCAAGATTTGTAAGTTTAATTTAATAATTTAATTTCATTTAGTTTACATTTAATTATATAGAGAGACAGATAGAGAGCAAGCACAGAGGGAGAGGGGCAGAGAGAGAGAAAAAGAAAACCTTAAGCAGGCTCCACGCTTGGTGCAGAGCCCAAGGCAGGCTGGATCCATGACCTTGGGATCATGACCTGAGCTAAAATCAAGAGTTGTACGCTCAACTGACTGAACCACCCAGACAACCCAAGATTAGTAAGTTTTTAACCATGATTTAATTAAACAAGATTTCTGCCCTTCTCTCTCTGCTCCAAATGAGATTCCTATGATATGAATATTGCTTCATCTGTGAGTTTCTCAGTATTGATGTAGGCTTTCTTCACTCTTTTATTCTTTTTAGTTTTACCTACCTCTAAGTGAATAATTTCACGTGACATGTCTGAGTTCATATTCTTTCTTCTGGTTGACCACACATACTGCTGAAGCTCTACATAACACTTTTCATTTTATTCCTCGCATAATTCAGCTCCAGAATATCTTTTTTTATTAATTGTTTCTATCTCTTTGTTGAATTTCTCTTTTTGTTCAGGGTTTAATTTTCTAATGTCATTGAATTGTTTATCTAGCTTGCTTAGATCCTTTAAAATCATTATCTTGAATTATTTGTAAGATAATTTGTAGATCCTTATTTGCAGTCACTTGCTGGAAATTTATTGTGTTCCTTCAGTTATGTCATGTTTCCTTGTTTTTCATGTTACTTGTACCTTTGAATTGATTTCTGCTTATATGAATAAGTAGTTGCCTCTTCCAGATTTTATGGACTGACTCTGGGTTGGTGCAAGGGTACTGGTTGTTTGCTGTGCAGCAGCTCCATTTCCATGAATGCACAGTTGCATGGATTCTGAACAGCTCCATCACAGGTCAGTGTCCATAAATATTTCAGGGATTCTTGTTTACTAAAGTTACGGGTATCTGCAGTGATGGCAGCACTTCTGGTTTTTTTAGCGCTGATGGATGTTGGGGTCCTTCTATTCTCATTTTCTCCCATTTGGTAACATCATTGCCTGAAGGATTCCTCTTAGTAGTAAGGTCTTAGAGGGGAGAGAGGTGAGCAACAATGGCTGCTGTTCTTAAAAGACGTAGCAATATAGAACCGCTGGGCAATTCTGTCTGCTGTGGTCAGTATGGATGAAATGGCAGGGATTCTCCTTCTCTACATTTTCCCACGAATAAGATCATAGCTGAGGGTATTCTTCTTGAGCTGAGCTGTTCTGAGATGGTGAACAGGATGACACATGTAATGTACTGGGCTATTTGTTTTTTTTAAGCAGCTATCCTTGGGTTTTGTGCTCCACTGGGTGGCTGCAGTTTGTTAATTTTAATCTAGGCTTCTCTCAGGATTCTGTTCATTTTTATGGGAGGATAAGGGCTGGAATGTCCTTCTACTATAATACCTTCTTTGGCACATTGTTTAAGAGTATGATGTTTAATTTCCACATATTTATTAGTTTTTCAGTTTTTCTTCTGTTATCATTTCAAATGGGATCTCACAGTGGAGAAGATAATTTGATTTCCATATTTTTAAATATATCGAGATTTACATTATGCTCTATTGCTGATGGTGTTCTATGTGCATCTGAGATGAATGCATATCCTGCTGTTGTCAAGTCGAATGTTCTATAGGTCTGTTAGGTCTAATTGTTTTATAGTGGTGTTAAGGTTTTCCATATATTTATTAAATTTCTGCCTATTTGTTCTACCCATTATTGAAAAGTGTCATATTGAAGTGTCAAGCTATTATTGTAGAACTATTTCTCCCTTCAATTCTGGCATGTTTTGCTTTATACATATTGGGGGGCTGTGTGTGTGTGTGTGTGTGTGTGTGTGTGTGTGTATGTACTTATAGCTTCTTAACTGACCCTTTTAACAATACATAATGTTCATCTTTGCCTTCTAATACAACTTTTAAAAGTTTAGTGTTTTTGAAAATATTCACCTCACTCTCTTTTTATATTATTTGCATGAAATATCATTTTCCATATTTTTACATTTTATGTCTTAATCAAGTCAGTCTGTTGTAGACAGCATGTAGTTGAATCCTTAGTTCCATTCATCCAATTGCCTTTTGAGTGAATGGCTTAATCTATTTATATTAAGCAACTATTGATAAGAAAGTAATTACCCCTGCCATTTTGCTTTTTCTATATATCTTATTATATTTTTCTTTAATTCCTCCATCACTGCCTTATTTTATGATTACCATTTTGATTCCCTTATGATTGCTTTTTCTGTATTTATTTTTACTTACTTTTTAGTGGCTACATTGGAGATTATAATTAGCAACTTAATTTTATAGCTACCAAGTTTAACTAATATCACCTTAATTACATTAGTGTATAAAAACTAAGCTTCTTTACCTCTCAGTTCCTTTTCTTTTCTTATTGTAAAAAAGTAAATTTTGTCTCTTTTATGCCCATTAATTTATATTTATGTTTTAAATCATGTAGGGATAAAGAAAGGAGCTCCAAAGTGCAAGACAGTTAGCTTTTATTTTTTGCTATGTAGTTACATCATCCTGCTCTTTATTTCTTTGTCTGGATTCTACTCGCTACACAGTATCCTTTATTTCATCCTGCACTACTCCCTTTAACTTTTCTTATTGGGTAGGGATACTGATGAGTAGCTGTTTTATTTTTAATGATAACATCTCAATTTGTCCTTGATTTTTGAAGAGTTTTGTCATATATAGATGTATTGATTATTAGTATTCATTTCAGCACCTTAAATATATCACCACTCTCCCATCTTCCTGCTGTTCCTCCATGTTTTCTGAAGAGAAATTCGCTGTTAATATTCATAAAGATCATCTGTATGTAACAAATCGCTTCTTTCTTTCTGCTTTCAAGATTTTTCTCATTCTTCTTGGCTTCCAGATGTGAATCCCTTTGAATATTTTATTTTTGAAGTTCTTTTCTTTTTTTTTTTCAAATTGGTATTTAAATTCCAGTTAGGTAACATATAGTGTGATATTGGTTTCAGGAGAATTTAGTGATTTATTCCTTACCTATAACACCCAGTGGTCAACACAAGTGTCCTCCTTAATACCTATCACCCATTTATCCCATCCCCCACTTTCCTCCCCTCCAGAAACCAGTTAAGAGTCTCTTCGGTTTGCTTCCTTCTTTTTTTTTTTTTCCCTTCCCTTATGTTCATCTGTTTGTTTCTTAAATTCCACATATGAGTTAATCATATATAGGTCTTTCTTTGACTGACTTATTTTGCCTAGCATAATATACTCTAGCTCCATTCTCATCATTGCAAATGGCCAGATTTCATTCTTTCTGATGGCCTAGTAATATTCTATTCTATTATATATTTCAATATGGCTATTGTTGATAATGCTGCTACAAATACTGAGGCTCATGTGCCCCTTCAAATCAACATTTTTATATTCTTTGGGTAAATACCTGGTAGTGCTGTTGCTGAGTCATAGTGTAATTTATTTTTAATCTTTTGAGGAACCTCTACAGTCTTCTCCAGAGCAGCTGCATCAGTTTGTATTCCCACCAACAGTGTAAGTGGGTTCCCCTTTCTCCACATCTTCACCAATATCTGCTGTTTTCTTGTGTTGTTAATTTTAGCCATTCTGACAGGTGTGAGATGGTATTGTGTCATGGTTTGGATCTGTATTTCCCTGATGATGAGTGATGTTGAACATCGTTTCATGTGTCTGTTCGCCATCTGGATGCCTTCCTTGAAAAAATGTCTATTCATGACTTCTGCCCATTTCTTAACTGGATTATTTGTTTTTTGTGGGTTTTTGTTGTTGTTGTTTGTTTGTTTTCCGGTGTTGAGTTTGATGTTATTTTTTTTAAGTTTATTTCTTTATTTAGAGAGAGAGCATGAGACAGAGAGAGAGAGAGAGAGAGAGAGAGAGAGAGAGAGAGAGAATCCCAAGCAAGCTCTGTACAGTCAGCACAGGGCTCAACATGGGGCTAGAACCCACAAACCATGATATCATGACCTGAGCCAAAGTCAAGAGTCGGATGACTAACCGACTGAGCCACCAGGTGCCCTGAGTTTGATAAATTCTTTATAGATACTGGATACTAATCATTTATCAGATATGTCACTTGCAAATGTTTTCTCCCATTCTTTGGGTTGCATTTATTTTTGAAGTTTATTGATATTCTTGTAGGTGTAGATTCATATCTTACATCAAATTTGGGAAGTTTTAAGACCTTATTTATAAAAAAAAAAATTAATCCCTTTTTCTTCTCTGCCTCCAAGACTCCCATCAAGCATATGTTGGTGTACTTTATGGTGTCCCAAGAACTCTTAGATTCTGTTGTGTTTTCTTTTTTCATTATTTTCCTTTTCTATTCCTCAGATTCAGTCTAACTTGACCTATCTTAAAGTTTTCTTATTCTTTCTCCTGCCCCTCCATATCTGTTGATCAACATTTCTAGTAACTTTTTTCCTTTAGTTATTGTATTTTTTAGCTCCAGAACTTCAATCTAATTTCTTTTTATGTCTCCTTTTTGATATTCTCTGTTTAGTGAAAGATTATTCTCCTTGTTCCATATAGCTGTTTGGGGGCTGCTTTACCAATTACAGTATATTTAAGATAGTGTATTTAAAGTCCTTATTTATTGATTCCAAAACCTAGATTTCTTCAAGGATAATATCTACTAAATTTATTCTTCTTGTATATAAGCTGTACTTTTTGTCTCAATTTTTGTTGAAAAACTAAATATTTGGTGGTTGTTGACTGTGTTTTGACTGTTTCTTAACTGCTTTTGAAATGCATGTGTTCCAAAAAAAAAAAAAATGAAAAAAAGAAATGTATGTGTTCCTTTTTGTATGTAGCCACCAAAGTATATGTTCCAATAACTTAAAGATGTTCTAGTGTTTTGACAGTTTCCTTAAATGTCTGGAACCAGAGTTATTTTTAATTAGAATACCTAAATTATGGTTATAGACTCTTGATTTGTGCTTGAGGCAATATACTCCACTTTGTTCAAAGTGACTAGCAGTATTTTTTTTTTTAATATAAGTCAGGTCATGGCCCTTATCAACATAAATCTACTTGAAGCTTTATATTAGTCTCTGATACTTTAAATTATGCTCCTATCTACCTCTCAGTCGCATTAGAGAGCTCCTTCCTTTCTATCTCTTAATTACTCAACTATACTGGCCTCTTTGGGTTCTTTGAATAGGCCAAATGTGGAAGCATGTTTATTGTTGGTTAAACAAACAAACATAACAAATAATAGCAAAAAGTCAAGTTTCACAGGCTGAAGTAATTCCCGATCAAAATATGTCTCATCATGGGGCACTTAATTTAAATTGATCTTTTTTATATGGTTAACTTGTTTTGATCACCCAACAGAAGTGGTATGAAAATAAAGTTTACAGACCAAAAACTTCCACAAATTCATTTTCAGGAATGAGTTACAAATGTTATACTTTCCTTATTCCTTGCTTTTAGACAGTATCACTCACCTATCACAGCAATCTTCTTAATTGGATACAACTTCAGTCTTTCTCAACATAGCACTCTGGGCATCCACTGTCAGTTGATCAACGATAGTCATGTTATTAGCCATCTTTAATGCACAACTAATGGTAAATAGTTTGATTAGAGTTTATATTACTGGAGTCCAGTAGTTGGAGTAACTGCAAAATGTAGATTTAGGACAAAACATGAAGAAATTTGAGAACTCAAACTTTAGTTCAAAATATAAAAAGACCACATTTTATTTTTTTTTATTTGTATTTTTTTTTAATGTTTTATTTTTTTTTTCAACCTTTATTTATTTTTGGGACAGAGAGAGACAGAGCATGAACGGGGGAGGGGCAGAGAGACAGGGAGACACAGAATCGGAAACAGGCTCCAGGCTCTGAGCCATCAGCCCAGAGCCCGACGCGGGGCTCGAACTCACGGACCGCGAGATCGTGACCTGGCTGAAGTCGGCCGCTTAACCGACTGCGCCACCCAGGCGCCCAAAAAGACCACATTTTATATAGCTCATAGTACTCAGTAAAATGAGTATGTAGCTTTTAAAAATGTTAAGTATGAAGTTCCATTGTATCACTTGAAAATATGTGATGTGATTTGGTTAATATCTCATTTGAGTATCAGAATCCTTTTAAAAAATAAATAAGGGATAACAGCATGGCACTGGTATAGAGGCTTGATATTTACATAATTGGAAAATAGGAAAAATACTATTCATGAGCAATGATTTATGTGTGTGAAAATTCTGCAAATTTAAATTTCAGGTATGTTTTGTATAGTGACTTAACCAAGTGAGCTGCAAAACATATTTCTATTAATTCATTCATATTTTACCATTTGATTTTCTTAGCATCATGGGAAGCATACCGTAAAGGGAAAAATATTTTCTAGTCCAAAATGTCTATGTGATGAAATGATATTTGCTCAAAAAATAGCTGCTAAATACGTTGTGCTAGAAAATATATCAAAAAAGGTAAAATTACTTTCATATGGAGAATACTGGGGAATATGATCTTGGAAGGAAAATGAGACTGTTAGCTAAGAATGAATGAAGAGTCAAACACACTGGGTTTGAGAGCCTCATGATCAGAGTCACATTCTGCAGACAAGCATGGACTGAGTTGTCAGTCAGATTTCATGAATGGATTGTCATGCTACATGATTTTCCACTGCTTCTTCTGCTTATCTCTATTCAGCAAGGCTAAAATTCTCACTCTTCACTACTTTTCCTTTGAAATTTACACTCTTTGTTTCAGTTATTATACTTTCAAATATGTCCTACTGAAATATTGTCTAATAGAGATAATTTCTATTTTGGCCCAGATAGCATAGTATGATCAGTTCAGGGGCACTTAGGTGGCTCAGTCAGTTAAGCATCTGAATCTTGATTTTGGCTCAGGTCATAAACTCACAGTTCCTGGGATTGAGCCCCACATCAGGCTCTATACTAAACAGCATAGAGCCTGCTTGAGATTTCTCTCTCCCTCTCTCTCTGTCTCTCCCCGACTTGTTCTCTCTCTCTCTCTCAAATATATATATATATATATATATATATATATATATATACACACACATATATAAACAAACAAAAGAACCCGTTCAGATTGGTTCTGTCACTTATTTGACATTCAACAACAAAGATAATTTCTTTTAGTAGCACTTTCCTCTTGTGAATATGGGGTTATCAATACCTTAGAATGCTAAGTTATTTATAGGATCAAATAATAAATACAGAATATATGTACTATAGTGACTAATTTTTGTAACATGCAATTACTGGGAACTATTACTATAATAAATGCAGGTAGGATTTCAAATACCATTTTTCTGTTACTTATATTAACATAGTTAAAAATGCAAACTCAATAGTATTATTACATAGCTGAACAAAGAGTGAACTGTATATTTGCTTAGACTTAAAAGTTATAACAGTCAACTACATTCAAATATTATTATGATTTGTAAATCATAAAGTCCTATCATAAGTATTAAATATATTATTAAAATGTCAGCAAGTATATAAATTCTATTCTTGGAAAACTTGTATCTTTTACCTCCACCATGGTAGGCCACAGATTTTTTGAAAGAGTAATAGCTGTATTAAAGAAAAGTTGAGAACCACTGTTCTGAAGCATTCCCCATGGTAGAATATTTGAAACAATGTTATATTTGAAACTGGAAAGCCTAAATACAAACCCTGCCTCAGCTATTGTCAGATTTGTGGCTTTGGAAACCAGCTCAACCTCTTCAAATCTCTCTTGTATTATTTCTAAAAAGGAATAATAATTATTATTTACCTCACAGGGTTGCATAACTATCAACTTAATTAAGAAAATCATTGTGTGCTTTGATGCACATGTTATTCTTTCTGAAAATCAGCTTGCTGTACTTGGATAAAAAACAAATCATAGTAAAACTGGCTCAGGGTCTAGTCCTGACTTCAGTCACTTGCTACCTCAATGTGAGCACATATTAAACCGAATGATTTTATTTGTAAAATGTGGTTAATTATATGTTCTTGCTGGGTTACACAGAGGATTGAATGAAATGACTAATACTTAGTAAAGGTCTGCCTCTTAATGAAGAGGTACATTGTTATAATTGTTTATAATTATAGTTGCTGATACTGTTATTACCCGCCTATAAAGACTGTTTATAGTACCTTAGTTTATGTACCTACTATATGATAATTGGCTAGGAATGTCACTTCATTCATATCTTCCCAGGCCAGTAGGTAAAGGTTAGGCAATTTCCACCGTCTTGTGCTTTTTTCTTCACCCCACTTCACTAATGTAAAATGCAAAGATACGCATTTTCCTCATGTACTTAAGGACAAAATAATTTGGTGTTATCAGCTTAAAGTCACTTGATTTTCATAGCTCCATTTTACTTAAATTGACTAACTAGGAAAATAATCGTTATGAAATTTATGGGATGTGGTTCAGGCTCATTATTTTTACTTGTTCAACTTGTAGCTCAATATACAAAACTAATCTGAAATGTTTATGACCGTCTCTACCAGTCTTCTTTTCTCTTGGATATTCCTTAATTGGAATCCTGTACAGAGATAATAATAGTTTTCTACTTAAAATGATTCCCTCTTCAGCCTTTTGTGTGAGCTTTTTGCTTCTCAACGCGAACCACAATAATATGTTTGTGCAATTCATATCATCTTTTGGAAAACTCAACTTGGTGAAAGCATTGTGGGTCGTATCTAGAGATTGTCTTTTTGTCATCAATGGCAGTGGTAAGGTTTAAGATGAGCAATTATTGTTCTCTCATGGAAAGCAAAAGTGCTCAAGTGTCCTTAAGATCTCAACAGGAGTGATTTTACTTATAATAAAGGAAATTGCATCCATTGTGGATATCACATGCTCTGCTGAAATTTTTTTAAAAAAATATAGAATGTGGAAAAATGGACTTGATTCTAAAGGAAATATTTTAAAACCTGGAAAACATCAGCATCCCTATTACTTTTTCAAGGATCAAAATGAAAATTAGGCCTTTTCTAATATGTCCTGTGTGGTTTTTGGTGTGGAACATATTAAATGTACCAGAATATATCAGACACTCACACTAGTGTTTATTCTACTCTGCCAATATTATCTGGTGGTAATCGTGCAGTTACTGAACTTTCTCATAAAATAGTAAGATTTTAGATTTTTTTAAATTGCTTAGTATCCTGGTATAAAAATAATGTTCTCTTGTTGGAGTATCAATCCCCAATGCCTGTATGATTAGTGCCTTCTGAAGGGTAACTTCACGGTGCTTAGAGATGAAATTGCTAACCATTTAATTTAGTAGACAGACACCTGAAAGTTCTGTATTACATATAGGTCATAGATTATTTGCTCAGAAAAAGAGAAACATTTAAATAATGAAGATCTATAATAAAAGTACTCAGGATAATATTACACGGAACTAATGGTCATGTTAGGTAGTCTGGTGAAATTTAAACCAGAGTGAGACTGTTATAAAAGAGTTCAGGAGTCAGTAACTTAGCTTCATCTTGATCCTAATGATATGCCATTTCTGAGGTTTGTGGCATTTTTGGTGCTCATAAAACTGTACAACCATAAAATATCAGAGAAATTTTATAAAATCAGCCTCAAGGAACTATTTGAAATCAGCTAGTTAAAAGAAACTACCTTGGCACTTTTTTTTTTTTTTTAAGACACACAAGAGCCAGAGAGGAGGTTAAATGGAGGTTCACTCCCTTTCCCGAGTCCCCACATGGCATGATGTCATAAGTCATTCCTACCTATTGGTCCTCATGTTTTATTCTCATCTGTATCACTCATTCTAAGAGAGGTAATTCATTTGAAAACTACATTGTAAAAGCAACAATTTTACCTAAATCCTTTACAATCCCTGCTTTGCAGTTTGTCACAATGACTTTATTCTGCCCCACCAGACTGGGAACCTTATAGTTTGAGGTGAGATGACAGAAGAAAATTCATACTCTCTCAATGCTTTGAGGGCGTTTCCAGTTCACACATTTCATACTTTTTTTCAACTGTTGTTGGTATGAAAAGCTTATATATATGCTCTACTGTAAAAAATATTTATCTGAAAATATAAACTCTGTATGCAAACATACATCTGTTTCAGAAGGATAAGAAGATATTTCGCCTTGATCACCCATACCAGTAATAATTATGAAAGGGAAAATTAAAATATAATAAATGTCATAATAAATTAATAATTAAGATTTGACATATTCAAAAAAGTATAGACATTGCAAACTGTCTATAAGATTTAATTGTAGGAAAACAACATTAAATGCAAGATAAAGTGGTTTGTTTGGTATTATGTCAAATTTGTTAAGTGTGTTTAAGGGTGTGTAAATGTGATATTGCTTCTGGTTGAAGGAGTTATAAAATCAGGTTTCTTACTTGTATTTCTAATAATTTCCCAATATCATACATTAAAAAATGTTTTAAAATCTAAATAGATTACTTAATTTAAAGAAAATCAGAAACAACTAATCATGGTAAATGTAATATCTTTAACTCTTAAAACTGTATTGATGCCCACCAACCATATAATTGGATTAGGAAATTTTAGTTATGGGTGTTGTTTATATAAATTTATTCAAAATTGCCTTTTTTAATTACATATTTCAGAAATTCTATACAAAAATTTACTAATTAAATTTAGTTCTAATATTGTTTCTATTAGACATTAAAATGAATTAATATAGTCATGATTCTATAATACAAGTGTTCTGGTTACACACACACACACACACACACTCCCTATTGGGAAAATCTGATATATTTTTAAATATATATATTACACATAGCTGGTGTTGAGAAAATGTTGCCTACAGGTTATTCAACTTCAAATTTAGTATGAAAATAAGGTGTGGTTTTACAGAAATGTCTTGTTTTGTTTGTTGGCAATGGCTTTTTTTTTTCAGTAGATTGGATTTTGAATTTGTCATGAAAATTGTACTTTGAAAGGAAATTCCAATACCTAGAAAATAACTCACTCCACATAAGATGTCTGTAATTTGGAACTCACTGTTGTGTGATTCAGGATTAAACAGTGATTTAAAAACTTTTTTTTTTCCAGATGGATAGCTGTTCAGGCGAGAAAGACAAAACTTTGCCATCAGATTTGTTAAATGATAAAAATATCATTGGACTGGAATTAAAGAAAATGAAACAGAAAAGCAAAGCAATCCATGTTTATGCTAAAATACATCTATAAAAAGTGTTATACAACTATTTCAAGTAGATTTATTCTAATCACGATTCATTTTCTATTTTATGAACTTTAATGTCACTAAGTGGATAGGAATGGATACAGAATATATAAAGTATATTTTGCTCACTTGAGGTAAGTTAAAATTCCTCAATCGTGACATCATGAAAGAAAATTTAAGTTAGAAGCATATTTAGTGGCATTGGAAATGTTTTAGTACTTTATACTTTTCCTGAAGTATGTTGCATTTAATTTCCAAAACATCTCTGGTACTTCAGGGCAGGTTTTATTTTCACCATTTCATCAATGAGGAAACCAACAAAACATAGAGAAGTTGACATGTAACCATTGCATACCTTATTTAGAACTCAAACCTGAGTCTTGTGGCTTTAAGGGAGGGTTGTTTTCCTTTCTATATCACTAAAGTCTTGATTATTCTTTCTATTATAAAGAGTCCATAAGGTAACTTTTTTTAAAGTAAATAAGTAATGTAAATGGGATGCAGTGGTTGCTTATATATATGAGAGGTAATTCAACTCATTTCTTCACCACTAGGAAAGACAATACATGGTATTCCTTAAGATACTCCTAGTACAGTAAGAGAAATAATGGAGTTAATCCTTGCTAGAGTAGAAAATGAAATTTTATCATCAAAATTCCTTTTTTCCTAGATTCTGGTTCATTCAGCTAGATCTCATGAACAAAACATTGAGAGCCCAGACACAGGTTCAAGTTGTATATGGTATATAAAAAATTGACCCACCTACTGTGTATGACAACTATGACTATCATAAATCTCAGGATGTTCTTTGATTATCAACCTACAGAATGTGGGCTATGGTTGGGGCAACAGCTCTAATGCTCTCCAATTATTATCCCTCTTTTGAAGCACTATTTTGACATTGATAGCATTCCATTGTTTGTACCCTTTGATATTGCAAGGATTCTTCATGTAACTCAGTTAAGTTTTATTTTCAACCCTTCAAATTCATTACCTACGAATATTCCTCTCCATTTTTTTTAATTTATGGAATTCCTCTTAGTAGCTTCAGAAACAACTGCTGCTTGGATCACAGGTTGGGAAATGCTGCTCTAGCATTGTAATATAAAATCCTGTTTTGAGTTATAACTCTATCAGTTAAATTACTTCTATGGTTTTGAGCAAGATACTTCTCTAGGTATCAGATTACAATATTATTCTCTCAATGAAGTTTTTTTTTTTACCTTGAAAGCAATTTCTTTAAATGTTTAATAAGTATATGTGTGTGTGTATATGTGTGTGTGTGTGTGTGTGTGTGTGTGTGTGTGTGTGTACTTGGTAGATATGTGCATACATTCACATACATATCTATGCATACTATATATATATATATGTGTGTGTGTGTGTGTGTATAGATATATATATGTGTATATATATATGTGTATATATATATGTTTGTATAGATATATATATGTGTGTATATATATGTGTGTGTGTATATATATATATATATATATATATATGCCTTTTCACTCTTTTTTTAACCAACATATAACACTGGATTAAGTTTAGGTGTACAACATAATTTGATATATGTATAGTTGACCATTGAACTACATGGGTTTGAATACATGGGACCACTTATATATATTAAAAAAATAAATACAGTACTCTAAATGTATTTTTCTTCCTTATGATTTTTATAACCATTTTCCTCTAGCTTACTTTACTATAAGAATATAATATAGGGGCACCTGGGTGGCTCGGTCAGTTAAGCATCTGGCTTCAGCTAAGATCATGATCTCACAGTTCATGGGTTCGAGCCCCACATTGGGCTCTGTACTGATAGCTCAGAGCCTGGAACCTGCTTAGGATTCTGTGTCTCCCTTTCTCTCTGCCCCTCCCACACTTGCACTCTATATTTCTCTCTCTCTCTCTCAAAAATAAAGAGTAAAAAAAAATTAAAGAATATAATATATAACATAAAACATAACAATGTGTCTTAATCAACTGTTGTTGGTAAGGCTTCTGGTCAACAGTAGGCTATTAGTAGTTATGTTCTGAGGAAGTGATAAATTATACATGCTTTTTTTTACCACATTCAGGGCCAGCTTTCCAAACCCTTCACATTGTACAGGAGTCAACCGTATATATTGTGAAATGATTAACCTAGTAAGTTAATATCTATTATCACACATTTTTTTTCTTGTGATGAGAACTTTTAAGGTCTACACTCTTAGCATCTTTCAAAAATATCATATTAACTGTACTCATGCTGTACATTATATCCCCAAGACTTATGTATCTTATGTTTGAAGTTAGTACCATTTGGCCACCTTCACCCATTTTTCCCACCCTCTAATCCCCATCTCTGGGAACCACCAATATATATTTTTTTGTATCCATGAGTTGTTTTTTTTTAACACTCTACACAAAAGTGAAATCATACAGTATTTATCTTTCTCTGTCTGGTTTATTTTATTTAGCATAATGGACTCAAGTTCTAACCATGGTATTAAAATGGCAGCATTTCCTTTTTCTTGGCCAAATAATATCCATTGTATATAAATATATATACCACATCTTCTTTGTCAATTCATCCATTGATTGATACACACTGTATCATATTTCCATGTCTTGGCTATTGTTAATAATACTGGGAATGACATGGAAGTGCAGATATATCTTTTTGAAGTTGTGATTTTGTTTCCTTCTGGCAAATAACCAGAGGTAAAATTTCTAGTTCATATGTAGTACTATTTTGAAGTTTTTGAAGAACTTCCAAGTTACACCCCTTGAGTTTCTTGCCAGCAGTGAACACTAGTTATCCCTTGTCTTTTTTTTTAACTTATTTTTTTATTTGTTATTTTTATTTTTTGAGTGCAATTGATGCATAATGTCACGTTAGTTTCAGGTGTACAACTTAGTGATTTGACAATTTACATCTTATGCTATGTTCACAAGTATAGTTATCTATCCCATTACTTTGCTATTACACTCTTATTGACTGTATTCTTTATGTTCTGCTTTTTAATCTCATGAGTTACTCATTCCATAACTGGAAGCCTGTCTCTCTCCTTCTCCCTCATTCATTTTGCCAACCCCCTACCTCCCTCCCATCTGGGAACCATCAGTTTGTTCTCTGTATTTATAGTTCTGATTATGCTTTTTGTTTATTCACTTTTTTTACATTCCACTTATGAGTGGAATCATATGGTATTTGTCTTAGTCTGATTTATTTCACATAGCACAATACCCTCTAGATCGTTCATGTTATCTCAAATGACATGATTTTATCCTTGTTTCTGACAATGTTATATTCCAGCACTGCACACACACACATTTTCTTTATCCATTCACCTATTTTTTTAAACATTTTTTCATGTTTCTTCATTTTGAGAGAGATAGAGTGAGAGCAGGGGTGGCAGAGAGAGGGAGACAAAGAATCGTAAACAGTCTCCAGGCTCAGAGCTGTCAGCACAGAGCCTGACACCAGGCTCAAACTCATGAATGGCAAGATCATGATCTGAGCCAAAGGTGGACATTTAACCAACTGAGCCATCTAAGCACCCCTATCCATTCATCTATTGATGAACACTTAAGTTGCTTCCATGTCTTGGCCATTGTAAACAATACTTCAATAAACATAGAAGTGCCTATATCTTTTGGAATTAGGGTTTTTATTTTTCCTATGTAAACACCCAATAGTGGAATTATTGGATCATATGGTATTTCTGTTTTTAATTTTTTGAAGAACCTCCATACTATTTTTTACAGTGCCTGTACCAATATAGATCCCCCCCACCACCAACAGTGTTCTTTCTCCTCCACATTTTCACCAACACTTGTTGTTTCTTGTATTCTTCATAGTAGCTATTCTAAAAGGTTTGAGGTGGTATCCCATTATGCTTTTGATTTATATTTCTCTGATGATTAGTAATGTTAAACATTTTTTCATGTACCTGTGGGCCATCTGTATTACTTCTTGGAAAAATGTGTATTTAGATCCTTTGCCCATTTTTAAAAATAATTGTTTTGTTTTGCTATGAAGTTATATAAGTTCATTATATATTTGGGTATTAGTGCCTTTTCAGATACGTGATTTGGAAATACTTTGTCCCATTCCATACTTTGCCTTTTATTATGTTGATGGTTTCCTTTGCTGCACAGCTTTTTAGTCTAATGTAGTCCCACTTGTTTGCTTTAGTTGCCTGTGCTTTTGGTGTCAGATACAAAAGTCACCACAAGACCAATATCAAGGAGCTAACTGCCTATTTTTTTTCTTTCAGGATTTATATAATTTATGTCATGTAAGTCTTTAGTCCATTTTTTGGGTTAAGTTTCATGTATAATATAAAATAGTGGTTCATTTTCATTATTTTGCAAGTGGCTGTCCATCTTGCCAATACCACTGTTTTGATTACCGTAATACTATGATATGATTTGAAATAGGATGGGTAACTCTTACAGATTAATTATTCTTTCTCATGATTGCCTTGGCTATTCAGTGTCTTTTGTACAAAAGACAAATTTCAGGATGATTTTTCTATTTCTGTGCAAAATGCTATTGGAATTTTGATAAGGATTGCGTTGAATCTGTAAATGACTTTGTTTATCACACTTTATCAACATTAATTCCATACTCTATGACCACAGATTATTTTTCTTCTTATTTGTAGCTTCTTTTTCTTTCTGATAAGTTTATTGATTTTTTATCCTACAACTTTATTGAATTAGTTTATGAGTTCTAACAGTTTTCTTAATCTTTAGAATAAGTAGATAATTTGCATATGTACAAATCAGTATTACACAACACAGCTGTAGCAGAAAAAGGTGGTATTTATTTGGCTATCTGCTCAGGGTTCAGTGCAGAAGGATCAGATAAAAACATCCATCTCTCACTATTTCCCTGGAAGTGGTTTATCTGCATATTTTAAAAGTTGCTGACTGAAAGGCTAGCCACAATCTTCCCTGAATACTGGATGACATCCTTTTCTCTCCAGCCAGCATGTGTGGAAGGAGCTTATACATATGTCTGCCACCAAAATTTTTCTCACTACCATCTGTGGGACCCCCAAATCACTGGCTTTGATAGCCAACAGCGTTTGTATTCACAAGTCCCATAGTACTGTAGAAAACCAAGAAGAAGTTCTAATAGGTGAAGGAGAACCATTTCTGTGGACTTATATTTGAGCAGGCAAAATTTCTTTCAGGGAGGGGGTTAGCTACATACTTTTCTAGCAGCTACATGATAGTCCAGCCTCTAATTAGCTTACAATAAGGTGCTGACTGTAATTCTTCCCTAATGCATACTGACAGCCCTTAACAAACCCTTACAACCTAGGAACTTCTAAGAACAAAGGAGTCAGATTGAACAATCACAAAAGTTTGAGAGAACTAGGAGGTAAAAGCTAGGCAGACTGACAAGTTTTATCTCCAACTCAAGACCATTCTTTCAAGACTGGAAGAAATGGATGTTTTATCTACTACACAGAAACCAAAGAAGATTTTTATGGAAAATGAAGAAACAGAAGAATAAGATCCAAGCAAAGAACAAGAGAAAATTCCAAAGCAGATTTTAATAAAACAGATAAATGATTCACTTGAGACAGATTTCAAATTAATGATCATAAAGATGTTCACCAAGGCCAGCAAAGCCATGCATGAGCAAATTGATAATATCAACAGAGAGAAAATATTTAAAAGTACCAAAGAGAAATCACAGAGCAGAAGAATACAATTGGATTAAAAATATAATAGATTCAATAACAGTTTAAGTCAAAAGAATTAAAGGATATATGAACTTGAAGACAGGGCAGTAGAATTCATTCAGTCATAACAACAAAAAGACAAAGAATGAAAAAGAGTAAAGATAGCATAAGAGTTTTATGGAACACTGTCAACTGATTCAATATACATTTTAAAAAGTTTACAAAAAGAGAAGAGAAAGAAAAAGAGCGAGAAAACCCATTCCAAGAAATAGTGGCTAAAAACTTTCCTAACCTAGGGAAAAAACAGGCATCTATGTCCAGGAAACAAAAAAAGACTTCCAGAAAAGATGAATCCAAAGAGATACAACCAAAATACACTATAAGTAAATTGTTAAAAGTTAAAGAGAGACTCTTAAAGGCAGCAAGAGAAAAAATCATGATCACATTCAAGTGAATCCTAATAAGGCCATCTGCAGCTTTCTCAGGAGAAACCTTGCAGGCCAAAAGAGAGTAGAATTATTTATTCAAAATGCTGAGCCAACCAGGAACTCTAATAATCAATACTGTCCTTCAGAATTAAAGAAAGGAACAGTTTTCCAGAAAAACAACAGTTATAAGAGTTTATCACCAAGAGCCAAGACCTACAAGAAATGTTAATGTCACCTCTTCAAGTGAAAACCAAAAGGTTCTCATTAGTAATGTAACATGTATAAAAGTACGAAACTCACTGGTAAAGTGATAAATCTCTTATAAATCTAGTAGTAAGTTCAAAAGACAAAAGTATTAACTATAATTTCAATAATTTGTTAATAGATGCACCATTTGAAAAAGAGGTAGATTGTGACATCAAAAACCTAAAATGAGAATATGTACAGCTTTAGTATGTGTTCAAGGTTAAGTTGTTAACAGCTAAAATACAGTTATATCCATAATATGTTTTATGTAAGCCCCATGGTAACTACAAAGTAGAATCTATAGTGGATTAACAAAAGATAATAAGAATCCAAGCATACCACTAGAGAAAATCATCACATCACAAAGGAAGAAAGCAATACAGAAAGTAAAGAACAATACAACTATAGAAACAACTGGAAAACAATTAACAAAATGGCAATAGTAAGTACATATCTACCATTAACTACTTTAAATGTAAATAGACTAATTTCTCCAATCAGAGTGGCTGAAAGGATAAAAGAGACTTACTTAAACTTTAAGGATACAAGTAGACTGAAAGTGAAAATGTTGAAACGATACTTCATGCAAATAGAAAGAAGGGGTTCCTGTACTTATATTAGACAAAATAGACTTTATGCCAAAGAATATAACAGGAAGCATTGTAATTATTAGTGACAAAGAGGTTAATTCATCAAAAGGGTATAATGTGCAAATATTAATAGATCTGAAGGGAGAAATAGCAATACAATAGTAGCAGACTTCAATACTCCAACATCACTGATAGATCATCCAGAAGCAAAACCAACAAGATAACATTGTATTTACACTATACTTTAGACCAGATGTACCTAATAGATACAGAACATTCTACCCAACAGCAGAAGAATGCACATTATTTTCAAAAAACGCATGGAACATTCTCCAGGACAGATCATGTTAAACCACCAAACAAGTCTTACTTAATAAATTTAGAAAGATTGAAATCATATCAAGCATATTTTCCAATCATAATAGTATGACACTAATTCGATTTCATGGGGTTGCCCAGGTGGCTTGGTTAAGCATCTGACTCCTGATTTTGGCTCAGGACATGATCCCAGGTTTGTGGGATCAAGCCCTATATTGGGCTCCACTCTGAACATGGAGCCTGCTTAAGATTCTCTCTCCCTCTGCTCTTCTCTCTGAACACTGTCTCTCTCTAAAATAAAAAAAAAAGTAATTTAATAAAGAAAACAGAAACATTCACAAGTATATGGAGATTAAACAACCTGCTCCTGAACAGACCTTGAGTCAAAAAATAAGTCAAAGGAGAAATAAAATAATACATTAAGAAAAATGAAAATGGAGACACACCATGCTAAATCTTATGAGATGCAGCAAAAGCAGTTTAGTCATAAATGCCTACATCAATAAACAAGAGAAGTCTCACATAAATAACCTAACTTTACACATCAGAGAGCTAGAAAAACAATAATAAATGAAGCCAAAAGTTACTAGTAGGAAGGTGCCCCTGGGTGGCTCAGTCAGTTAAGCATCCGACTTCGGTTGGGGTCATGATCTCCTGGTTTGTGGGTTTGAGCCCCACGTTGGGTTCTGCACTGACAGCTCAGAGCCTGGAGCCTGCTTCTGATTCTGTGTCTCCTTCTCTCTCTGCCTCTCCCCCACTTGTTCTCTGTCTCTATCAAAAATAAATAAACGGAATAAAAAAAATTAAAAAAAAAAGTAGTAGGAAGAAAACAACAAATATCAGAGAAAAACTGAATAAAGGCTAAAAAGGCTATAGAAGGGGTGCCTGGGTGGGCTCAGGTCATGATCTCACGGTCTGTGGGTTCAAGCCCCACATCAGGCTCTGAGCTGACAGCTTGGAGCCTGGAACCTGGAACCTGGAGCCTGCTTCTGATTCTGATTTTGATTTTCTCAAAAATAAATAAATGTAAAACAATTTTTAAGATAAATAAATAAAAAGCTATAGAAAAAAATCAATGAAACTGACACTGTTTTTTTTATGTAAATAAAAAATAGACCTTTTACTAGATTTACCAAGAACTGAGAGGACTCAGTTGTAAATAAATAAAATAAATAAATTTGTAAGTGCAAAAGGAGGCATTACAACTGATACCACAGAAATACAAAGGGTTATAAGAGTCTAGTATTACTGAAACATAAAAACTACCAAAGCTGACTTTAATAACGTTTTTACATATAAAAATATCTTGTGTTCAATAAGAAAAAAGTTGTAGCAACTCATATATAATCTTAAAAAATTCCTGGCATTTTGGATAGAATTAATAAGATTTGTAAACTTTAGCTAAGGCAAAACTGAAATGATTAACTAAATATAAAAACCTTTTCAAATACAGTTTTCAAGATTTGCAAGTCCCGTAATTACAAGCAATCTATGACTACTAGAGCCTGGTTATTATTAATAATAATAGACAGGTGTGATCTTCAGAGCAACTATCAGCAAATTAGAATCAAATCATGAACATTATTTTTCCATAATGTAATTTGCTGTAAGTGGTTTCTACCCAGGAGTAAGCAGTTAAAAACAAAATAGAAGGCTATCATTTGTGGCAAAAGAAATTTCTAGCTTATACGTTAAGGGTAAGATTTTATCTAACTGAAAATTAGAATATGTATCTAAACTTAGTATGTTTACGATATAGTGGCATGCATTTCTAAATTAGGTAAACTTTTATTTCATATTTCTAGCCCTATAAACATTAAAGTATATTTGTTATTGGAACACCTGGGTGGCTCAGTTGCTTAAGCAACTGATTCTTGATCTTGGCTCAGGTCATAATCTCACAGTTTGTGAGATCAAGCCCGATGTGGGGCTCTCCACTGGCAGCATGGATCATGCTTGAGATTCTCTCTCTAACCTCTTTCTCTGCCCCTCCCTGGCTCATGCACACACACACACACACACACACACACACACACACACTCTCTCTCTCTCTAAAATAATAAAATGAATAAACTTAAAGTATACTTGTTAATATTATATACATTTGGGAGGGAGGTATATTAATAGTTGAATTTCCTTTACAATTTGAGTTTCTTGAGGGGTAGGGCCATACATTTTCCACTTGTATTTCTCTAATGTCACAAAGAATGAAGTGTTGATTCTCAAAAAAAAAAACAAACAAACAAACAAACAAACAAAAAAACCCTGCTAGGTAAATTTGATAAATAATAACAGCTACGTGTTTTTACATCTTCCTATGATCCAGGAGTCTCTTTTTTTTTAATGTGGCATAAAATTTGTTTCAACTTTTGCAAGCCACATGGTAATTATCTGTACAATGAATCTTCAGAAATAGATGATGTAAAAGACTGCCCAGTTATGTTTCAGAACTATGTATGTGAGCAGAGAAGCAATATCCACCCCTGAGTAAAATATTTTTCCTGACAAAACTTTTCACTTTATTGGTAACTTACAACTGTGAAAGCATATTCATATTCATTGTCTCATTTAATACCTAAACCAAACCTATAAGGTAGACTTTATTACTTACTGTTAGTTTGTGAATGACTGGGATTGAAAGATGCTTGGATTGACCAAGGTTATCCACTAAGTAAGTAGAAGCTAATTAAATTGAATATTGTTTGTTAAGTTCAATACCTTTTCCTTTGCTACTATATTAATTGCATTTCTTGTTTTGCTACTTTATTAATTGCATTTTCTGGGTTTGAATTCTATTTGCTTAAAATATTTTCTGTTGTCTTATACTTTCTTATATATTCTGGCTATGTCGTGTACATACAATTTATGTTTTTAATCAAAATTAAGTATCCTGTAAATAGGGACAATTTCTCTTTGTATATATGTGTGTATTTCCTGGTTTACTTCTAACATTGTTCTGCGTATACTAGGTATCCAATAGAGGCTTGCTGGATTTATCTGATTAGTTTTATGCTTAAACAGTTTTTTTTTTTTTTTGGAACATTTTCATGAATTAAAGCACTTAAAGATATGAAAAAAAACAATTTCTCTTTTAAAAAAATCAGATGGGCCTATAGTTTCTTACTAGAGGTTGTTAAATTAATCTTGATGCAGCTCTGGTAGGACAAGCATTTTTGAACTAGTTGAGCTATTTCATTTGCTTTCACTGCCTGCAGTTTGATAGGACCTTTTAGTCTTTTCAGGGATTTAATGGTATTCATGAAAAGCAGACTGAATTTTTTAAAGCTAATGAGGTGTCAACTTACTCAGTGACTCATTTTCTCTTTTGTCCTTCGCTATTTTCCATGCTTTGCCTCTGAGACAATATAGAGTAACCAAAGCATGAGACTATTATCAAGAAAACATTAGGGAACTTCACTAAAACACTTACTAAAATCAGGACCAAGACTCAGCACTAATTTTAATAACTACTTAATATTTTCCTCCATTTCTAATTTACATCACAGAAAGTGTATATTTACAACCACTTTCCTCTGATGATCTTTTAGCTCCTTCAACATTTTACCATTTTAGCTCTTCTAATGCTCTGGCAACAGATTGAGCCTCTGCCCACTAACATTAATTTGAAGTTTTCTAAATGTATCCTTATAAGCAATAGATCTCTTTGGTCAGCATTGTCTGAAGTTTTTATATTTTATTCCTACTTCTTTGAGTAAGCTCTTTATTAAAATACAGGCATACTAACTTGAAATTAATATATAAATCCATTTATATATTAGCACATATTAACCAACAACACATGAGCAGTACCTGTGGAATGAATGCTGGTGACTTACATGATTTATCACCTAGCAAATGTCCACTATGAGGCACAATACAGAAAGTGAAGTTAAGGGGTGGTGTTGGAATAAGGAGTACCATGGGTCATAATCAGGCCTTCTCTTCACTCACATACTGAGGTGCAAATACAGGGGCATACATTAGGTCCCAGGCATTGAGGATTTAACAATTGGTATTGACCCTGTTAGCAATTGCAAAGGCTCATGATATAGAGAAATGTGTAATTTTTCTGAAGGACAACTTTAGCTGGTTTGTGACTGGTATGGGTAAGTGAAACACCTGTTTGTTAAAAGGTATCATTTGTCTGACCAAAGGATTATCTCCTATCATCAAAAATCCAGTTTCTTTCATGTTATTTTGTAATTTCTATTTAAATGTATATATCCATTCAAGTTTTAGTTCATTTTGTATTTCTTAATTTCCAACGTTAGATTTTTAAAGGGCCAATTTTTGTTATGTTTTCTAATTTTATTTGAGTATGAGTAGATAAAATGGCTGATAATGTCTCTAATCTGACACTTTATGCTCTCTTTCAACACAAACACACATACAAACAATATGTTTTGAGTTTATTAATATTATTATTTAGGTCTTCTTTTTCATTATATTTTTGTCTACTGATTTGATCCATTTCTGTGAGACAATTATTTATATAATAATTCCAATTAAATTGTATTTTTAATCAAGCAAGCTCTATTTTACTCTTTCTTTCTTTGGATTTATCTCTATTGTCTTTCTGTCTATCTCTCTACCTATCTATCATCTATTTTCCCCTTATAGGCCTTTGAATATATAGATTTGGGATTTTTTCATCTTAAGAATAGATTATTTTGATACATTTTTACTTTTTGCATCTTCCACTTGATTGATTATCTCCTTACTATACAAGTGTTAGATCCTCTGGAGCTATCCTCCAATTTTGTTTTTGTTTTTGTTTTTGTTTTCCCTATTCATTGCAATTTTCCAATGTTTATATTTTTCTCTACTGCTTTAAGATATTTTCTGTACTTGATCTTTCATTCTGTACATACAGGTTTGTAGAATACTTAGCCCCTTCAATTCATCTACTGCATTGTTTTTGGGACCTTTTTTTTTTTTTTAATATTTAGAAACCTTGTTTGAGCTACTTATATCTCCTAATTACTCTATTATCTTTAACCAGTTTTGTCCTGCATTAGCTCTAATTCTTTAGGGTTGTGCTCACTTTGTTCTAACTGACTTTTCTCTCTTTGGTTGATGAAGAAACATCAATGGTTCTACTGTACTTTTGTTTGCCCACCAACCCAGTTCAAAATCTGAGAAAGTTATTGAAAGACACTGTGTTTGGTAGAAGACAAAGTGTTCACTCATCCAAAAAATAAATTATCCCATTAATAAATGGGCAGAAGACAAGAACAGCCTTTTCCAAAAAGACATATAGATGACCAATAGATACATGAAAAGATGCTTAACATCATTCATCAACAGGGAAATACATATCAAATATTACCTCATACTTTTCAGAATGGCTAAAATCAAACAAAACAGCAAACTACACAAAACAGTAGGTGCTGCTGAGGATATGGAGAAAGGAGAACCCTCTCACACAGTTGGTGGGAATGCAAATGGTACAGCCACTCTGGAAAGTACCAAGGAGTTTCCTTAAACAGTTAAAAATAAAACTACCCTATGACCCAGCAACTGCACTTCTAGGTATTTATCCAAAATATATAAAAATACTCATCCTAAGGGTCATGCAGACTCTGATATTTATAGCAGCATTGTCAACAAATTATGGGAAGAGCCCAAATTTCCACTGACTATTATATTCCATATATACAATGGAATATTATTCAGCCATCAAAAGAATGAAATCTTGCCACTACAGTGACATAGATGGAAGTACAGAGCATCATGCTAAGAAAAGTAAGTCAGAGAAAGAAAAATACCGTGATTTCACTCATATGTGGAATATAAGAAACAAAACAGATGAACATAGGGGAAGGGAAAAAAGAAAGACAGGGAAGCCAAACATAAGAGACTCAAGTATAGAGAAAAAAAACACTGAGGGTTTATGGAGGGGAGGTGGGCAGAAAAAGGGCTAAATGGGTGATGAGTATTAAGGAGA
This sequence comes from Herpailurus yagouaroundi, assembly GCF_014898765.1. Classification (NCBI taxonomy): domain Eukaryota; kingdom Metazoa; phylum Chordata; class Mammalia; order Carnivora; family Felidae; genus Herpailurus; species Herpailurus yagouaroundi. The sequence goes on from NW_024412401.1 coordinate 798,458, forward strand.
GCACTTGTGATGAGCAACAGGTGTTATATGTAAGTAATTAATCACTAAATTCTACTCCTAAAACCAATATCACCCTAAATGTTAACTAGAATTTAAATAAAAACTTGAGACAACAACAAATGAAGTAAAATAAAACTCCTTGAAGAAAATGTGTGGAAGAAGCTCCTTGATGTGAGTCTCAGTAAGGACTTTTGAATATGACTCCAAAAATACAAATAATAGAAAAAAAGCAATAAATGGGATTTCATTAAACTTAGATGCTTCTACAAAGCAGAAGGAACAGCAAAAAGAAAAGACTACCTACAGAATCTATAGAGTTTTTTTGTAAGCCATATTTTCATAAGGTGTTAATTCCAAAAACATAAATAATTCATATACTCAGTAACAATAAAAATATAAAATATAATTAAAATGGTGGAAGTAAAGAGATATTTTTTCAAGAATGACATCCATATGGTTAACAGGCACATGAAAAGGTGTTTAATATCACCTATCATCAAAGGCTGTCATCAAAAAAAAAAAAAAATAGGATACAACAGGTGCTGACATGGATGTGGTGAAAAGGAAACCCTTGTACACTTTTGGTAAAAATGTAAATTGGTCCAACCACTGTGGAAAACAATATTCAGGCTCTTCAAAAAATAGAAATAAAAAATAGATCTATATGACAATTTCACAAAGAAAATGAAAACAGGATTTAAAAGAGACACATGTACAACCATGTTTATGGAATCATTAACAATAGTGGAGATATGGAATCAACCTAAATGCCCATCAACACCATTGGATGAAGGATAAAGAAGATAGAGTGTGTGTGTATTATACACACACACTATTATAATAAAGAATATTATTATTCAGCCATGACAAAGGAGTACATCCTGTTATTTACAAGACCATACTTGGACCCTGAGCACATAATGACAGGTGAGATAAGTCAGACAAAGACAAGTACTGTATGATAAAAGTTACATGTGGAGTCTTATAAAGACAGAATAATAGTTAACATGGGATGGAGGATAAAAGGTAAGAGAGATGCTGTTTAAGAGTACAAACGTGCAATGGATAGTAAATAAGCCACAGGGATCTAATGAACAACAAAGATTTGACCTGCATGGGACCACTTATGTGGAATTTTTTTAAATAAATATAATACAGTACTATAATTGTATTTTCTTTTCCTTATGATTTTCTTAGATGTAAGATTATATCAGAGATATAAGAGATAGTGTGAAAGCAACAGAAGAATAATTAATAAGAAAATAGAATACATATAAAATATGTGTTAATTGTTTATGGTAGTAGTAGGGCTTCTGGTCAACAGTAGGCTCTTGGCACTTAAGTTTTGGGGGAGTTGCATGTTATAAATGGATTTCTGACTGCGCATGGAGTCAGTGCCCCTAGCCCTTGCAGTGTTCAAGGGTCAACTGGATAATGAATATAGATAACAATATTCTACCATAATCATCAAAAATTTTGAAAGACTAGAACTTAATTATAAATTTTTAGAACTTAATTATTCCAACCACTAAAAAGAAAGGATAATTATGTAATGTAATAGAAGTGCTAAATATCCCAATGATGGCAATCATATTATAACATAAATGTATCAAATTAATATTGTACACCTTAAATTTACACAGTTATATGACAAATATATTCAAATAAAAATTGCTATAGTTTTTTAATGTGGATTCTTAATGAATGTGCAATATAAAAGCATGTCAATTATGACACACAAAACTTTATATGAGGGAATAAAAATGTTGAATTTTGATGAGATTGAAGTTAAATTACCAGGATAAAATACAGTGTTATATCTACAATATATTTTATGTAAGGTTCATGAACTTACATAAGGAGATATATAAGATATGGTGAAGGCAATAGAAGAATACAACATCAGAAAATTATTAATTTATAAAAGAAGGCAGAAAGAGAGGAAGAAACAAGGGATGTATAAAGAGCCAACGAGATACCATTTTAAGGTTTTACCTGTCAATCAATAAATAATAAGATACCATTTTAAGGCTTTACCTATCAATCAATAAATAATAAGATACCATTTTAAGGCTTTACCTATCAATAATTACTTTAAATACAAACGGAGTGAAATCTCCAAGCAAAATATATAGATTGGATGAATTAAAAAAAAAATATATGGCCCTATCATATGCTGCCTACAAGAGACTCACTTCAGTTTTAAGGCTTAAAACATATAGACTCCAAGTGAAAAGATACTTCATGCAATGTAAACACAAAGAGAGTAGGAGGACCTATACTTACACAAGACAAAATGAGTTTAAAGAATCATAACAAATGATAAGGTTACTATATCATGATAAAGGGGCCAATTCAGCAAGAGGATATGACAACCATAGATATCATACGTACCCAACATTAGAGCATATAAATATATTAAACAAACAATCAGATGTTAGGGAGATAGAAACAACAAATAGAATGATAATAGGAAATTTCAACATACCACTTCCAACATAAACCATCCGAATAGAAAATCAACGAAGAATGTTATACTTGAAATACACTTTACCAAATGGAATTAATAGATATATACAGAACATTCCATCCAACAGCAGCAGAATACACATTTTTCTTGAGCATACATGGAATATTACCCAGGACAGATCTCATGATAGTTCACAAAACAAGTACTAGCAAATATAAAAAGATTAAAGTTATGCCGAGTATCTTTTTCTGTCACAGTGGTATGAAACTAGAAATCAATTACAAACATGTGGAAGGCAACACACTTCTGAACAACCAGTGTGTAGGGAACAAGTTTAGGAATTCCCAGGGCTTGCACCAATGGGTGAACAAGGCATAAAGAATTACAAAGCCATAGGATGCTCTCACCCAAGCTTGGTTAAACAAGATAAGACCCCCTCCCAAAAAAATAGGGAGGAGTCAAGGCTCCGGAATAGAGAGGACCCCCCAATACAAAGGTATATGAGGTAAGCAAGATTAGGCATTCAGGGTGAAAATGCCCCCCAATTGGTACTATAGCAGAAAGCTTTTTTCATGGAAAGGAAGGACTAAGTTAGGTAAACTGGTAAATAGGGCTATAGACCACTACTTGCAGGGCGAAGCTGCCCAGAGAACAGCTAATTAGCAAAAGAAAAGGTGCCTTGTTAACCCTGAGGTTATTTGCCCTGTTTTATCTCCTAGGCTAGCTAAAATAAACAGACACGGTGCCTCATGTCTTCCTTAAACAACCATCTCCCCATCTGCACAGTGCCAGGAAGGATTTTGTTTTATATTGACCCAAACCCCAAACACCATATATTTTCAAAACCCACTTTTCCCTCATGCCCATGAGTTAATGTTCACAGATTCATTGTCTCTTTGTGCCCACCCACTACCTTTGTAAGCCTTCTGATCTTAATAAGTACAGAGCAAGGACTCTTATTCAGGGCTCTTGTCTTTTCCCAGACATTAGCCATCTCTCGCTTTTAATCCTGCATCTGCTTTCTTGTTGGCCAAGAGAGAACTTTAGACTTAGAATCTATGACACCAGTGGGTTGAATAAGGAAGTAATGAAAAGGAAATCAAAAATATCAAATCAAATAAAAATGGAAACACTGCAGATGAAAAATTATGAGATACTGCAAAGGAGCTCTAAGAGAGAAAGTTAAAGCAATTGACAGAGAAAAGAAAGATCTTAAATGAACAAGCTAACTTTACAGCTCAAGAAACTAGAAACACAAGAACAAACTAAACATAACATAAGTAGAAGGAAGGAAATAAAGATCAGAGAAGAAATGGGGGTGCCTGGGTGGTTGATTTTTCTCCCTCTCTATCTGCCCTTCCACTACTCTCTCTTTCTCAAAATAAATAATAAACATTAAAAAGAAGATAATAAATTAATGAAATAGAGATCATAAAAATGATATAAAAGATCATCAAAATTAAGACCTATTTATTTATTTTTATTTTTGTTAATGTTTACTTATTTTTAAGAGAGAGACAGAGCACGAGCATGGGAGGGGCAGAGAGAGGGAGGGAGACACAGAATCAGAAGCAGGCTCCAGGCTCCAAGCTGTCAGCAAAGAGCCCGACGGGGGGCTCAAACTCATGAACCGTGAGATCATGACCTGAGCCGAAGTCGGATGCTCAACCGACTGAGCCACCCAGTCGCCCCAAGACCTATTTTTTTAAAAGAAAAATTTAATTGATAATTTTAGACTAAGAAAAAACATTTACATTTTAAAAAATGAGAGAGAGTCATTAAAACTGACAGTATAGAAATACAAAGGTTAATAAGAGACTATTATGAACAATAATACACTAAATTTGATTAACCTAGAAGAATACATGAAAAACCAGAAAATGTGAACAGACTTAATGAGTATGGAGATTGAATCAGTATTTAAAAGCCTCCCTACACAGAAAATTCCAGGACCACAAGGTTTTCCTGGTGATTTTACCAAATACTTAAAGAAAAATTAATACCAATCCTTCTCAAACTCTTTAAAAAAACTGAAGAGGTAGAATTGCTCCAACACTTAGTTTACTGGGGCAGTACTACCCATACAACATAGATATGTAAGGAGATTACAAAAAAATATATACCACAAATCAATACACTGTTTAATATAGATGTAAAATTCTCAACAAAATATTAGAAAACTAAATTGAATAGAACATTAATAGGAACATACACCGCAATCAAGTGAATTTATCCCTGAGATTCAATAAATGTGATACACCATGTCAATGCAATCATTGTGATAGATATAGAAAATATTTTGACAAACCCCCCATAATTTTATGATAATTTTATGATAAATCAAGAAACGGTATAGAATCAACATACCTAAGCACTATACAGGTCCTATATGACAAGCCCACAACTAGCATCAAACTTAACAGTTAAAGGTTGAAAGCTTCTCCTCTAAGATCAGGAACAAGATAAGTATGCCCAGTCTTACCACTCCTATAAGTATAGATAGTACTAGAAATGCTACCCAGAGCAATTAGGCAAGAAAAAGTTTCAAAAATTGAAGTCAAAAAAGAAGAAACAAAATTGTATTTGTTTGTATATGACATATATAGAAAATACTAAACACTCCTCAAAAAAAAGAACTATTAGAACTGATGAACCAATTCAGTAAAATGGCAAAATACAAAATCAATATACAAAACTCAACTGCATTCCTACACGCCAGGAAAGAAACATTAAAAAAGAAATAAAGATTGCCCTTCACAATAGCATCAAAATCAATAAAAATCCTTCAGAACAAATTTTATTAAGAAAATGAAAGATGTTCACACTGAAAACTATATGACTTTGATGAAAGAAATTAAAGAACACACAAATGAATAGAAAGATAGCCCATGTTCATGGATCAGAAAATAACAACAACAACAACAACAACAGCATTGTTTAAATATCTGTATTACCCACAGCCAGCTATAGATTCAGTTCAATCCTATTAAAATTACAGTATTGGGACACCTGGATGGCTCAGTGGACTAACCATCCAACTTTGGCTCAGGTCATGATCTCATGGTTTGTGAGTTCAAGCCCCACATCAGGCTTTATCCTGTCAGTGCAGAGCCTGCTTCAGATTCTCTTTCTCTCTCTCTCTCTCTCTCTCTCTCTCTCTTTCTCTCTCTGTTCCTCCCCTTCTTGCACTCTCTCTCCCTCTCTTTCAAAAATAAACATTAAGATTTCAATGGTATTTTTCATAAAAATAAAAATAGCCTAAAATTTGTATGGAATTACAAGAGTCCAAACAGCCAAAGCAGTCCTGAGAAAGAACAAAGCAGGAGGTATCACACTTAGTTCAAACCATAGGACAAAGCTATAGGAATAAAAAGAGTGTTGTTTATAATAAAAATAGAAACAAACCATTAGAACAGAATCAAGAGCCCAGAAATAAAGCCATGTATATACAATTGACTAACATTTTACAAGGGAGCCAAGAATACAAAATAAGGAAAGATAATCTCTTTAATAAATGATATTGGGAAATCTGAATAAACATGAATTGGACCTCTATCTTATTCCACTCACAAAATCTGACTTGAAATGGATTAAAGACTTAAACATAAGACCTAAAGCCATAAAACTCCTAGAAGAAAACATAGCAAAAATGATTTGTGACATTGGTATTGGAACTGATTTTGGGACACGATGCAAAAAGATCAAGTAATAAAACCAAAAAGTGTTAAATGGGACTATAACAAATTAAAAAGCCTGTGCATAGCAAAAGAAATAACCGATAAAATGAAGTCAACCTATGGAATGGATGAAAATATTTGAAAATCACTTATCTGATCAGGAGGTAATATCTAAAATATATAAAGAACCCATAAAACTCAATAGCAAAAAAATAAATAAAGAATACAATTTAAAAATAGAGGAAGTAAATAGATATTTCCCTAATAAGACATGCAAATGACCAACAGGTCATGCTCAACATCTCTAATCATCAGGGAAATAAGATGATTCCACCCCACACCTGTTAGAATAGCTAGCATCAAAAAGATGACATAACTAGTGTTAGGAGGATGTGGAGAAAAGGGATCTGTATACATGGATGGTGGGAATGTATATTGGTACAGCAACTATTTTAAATATGAAGGTTTTAAAAAAAATAAAAAATAAAGAATTACCATATGATCTAGCAATCCTACGCTGCATATGTATCCAAAGGAAATGAAACACGATATCAAAGAGTTATCCATACTCCCGTGTGTATTGTAATATTATTCACAATAGTGAGATATGGAAATGATCTGCATATCTGTCAATGGATGAATGAATAAAAAAAGATATGGTATAAATACGTAACAAAATATTATTCAGATATAAAAAAAGGAGATCCTATTTTCAACAGCATGGATCGACCTTGAGCGCCTTATGCTAAGTGAAATATCCAACAGAGAAAGACAAATAAAATATCACTTATACTGTGTTATAAGAATCTTAAAAAATAGAACCCATAAAAACAGCTTAAAATCGTGTTTAGGTGGGGATGGAGATAAGGAGAGACATTAAAGGATACAAACTTTCAGTTATAAGACAAATAAGATTGGAGATCTAATAAATAGCATGATGATTTTAATTTATAATACTATAATACTTGAAAATTGCAAAAAATGAAAATCTTACATGCCCTCCCCACAAAATAGAAATGTAACTATGTGAGATATAAAGACATTAACTAACGCTAGTACAGTAATCATTTTGTGATATGTGTATCAAATCAATTTATTGTACACCTTGAGCTTACATAATGTCAGTTATATCTTGGGGCTCCAGGGTGGTTCAGTCAGTGGAATATCTGACTTCAGCTCAGGTCATGATCTCATGATCTGTGACTTCAAGTCCCACACTGGGCTCACCGCTGCCAGCACAGAGCCCACTTCAGATCCTCTGTCCCCCTCTTTCTCTTCCCCTAACCCCACTTACATTTCCACTCTCAAAATGAAACATAAAAAAATTATATCTCAATAAAGCTGAAAAACATTAAAAATAATAAATCACAAGTCCTGTGTTATCCTTATACAACCTCATCTATTCTCCACAACTATTTGAGTACTACTTTCTTTTGCCCCTTTGAAAGCTCATGAAAACTTCTATAATAACTTTTGTAATATTTAAGTAAACCTAAAACCCCATCCTCCTTTGTGGGAGGTTTCCTGCTTAAGGCATTTATCTATACTTAAATATTAATCCCAGTAACTGGCACATCGTATATGTTCAGTAAATGTTGGTAATGCATAAGGAAGAGAGAATTCACATGGAAAGGATAATCAAAGGGAAGTGAATAGTGCCAAAATGTGTGGATTAAGTAAGGAAGCTGGACAGAAAAGGAAATTGAGATCTGGAAACTAACTTTATAATTGCAGTTTAGGTCAGGTCATGTACATCTGTTGGAAACTTTCATATTCAGGATGATGTCAAAATTGCATTGCTATTATCCAGTTCTATAAATCTATTGTAAATGTATTAATTGATGTGTGGAAAACGCAGAAAAATGTAATAATAAAGGAGTTTAAAGATGAGCATCAAGTGATCCTTTCATAGACTTATAAACAGAATCAGCCAGCCTACAACAAAAAAGACTAAACATCTAAGTATCGATCAGTCTACAGGAAAAAAAAAACACATCAAAAATAAGAGATATTTGATTGATTATGGTACATTTCTTATTCTCACTAGATCATGTTGTGTAGGATTCACATTATTTCTATCTTGACTTACCCAATGAGGAAGTGGCAACCTAAGTTGACTATCTCTTTGAGTTTAGATTGCTCACAGGAAGTGGCTTTTGTTCCAATACTGTAAAACCCAAAGATCATTAAAATGCATCTCTTCTGGGTTAGATTTCAGGCAAAGCCTAAGTAACACAAGCACACAGCAGCTGTTTCATGAAGAAGAAGAAATACTTAACAGTGTTAGAAGTATAACCTTGAGAATGTAAGAAAAATCGAGCTTGCAGGAAAATTAATACACAAACAAATAGGTCCGTGAAAGGCTGCAATACGAGATGGAATAGCTAGGAAATGTGGCTATGTTTGGATCCTGATGGATAGTGAAAAACTCTGAAGACATTATGTATTACTATGGCTAAAGGTCAAGGAATTAAGTTCTCATGAGTACCATATAAAGAGAGTCTGATGTTTTTGTGTTAATAATGTTAATAATGTTTTTGTGTTAATAATAATACTTTTTTGTTTTGATCATGAGCAGTTCACTTGAATTAGCACAGTACATTGAGAAAAATATAGTTCAATACTTCACTAAGTTTTAGTTGGTATGTGCATACAAAAAATCCTGTTAAATGGAAGTACTCTTTATTCCAATGTGACTAAAGGTTGAAACTTCAAAGCCAAATTTTGAAATAGTATTTTAGCAATGGAAGTCAGTGTCTCTTCATCCATACACATCATACTTTGTGACACTTTGAACAAGTACTTGAAATTCTTTAAGCCTCTGTATATATTTGTGAAACCTGGATAGTACTTCTAACATTGCATGGCTTCCAGCAGATTAAAAGGGATGTAGTACAGAAACGAATACATATGCATATTGAAATTATAGCTACAGCAGATACTCTACTTTGGTTAATCAGAAAACATGATCAAACAAATTTTTCTTTATCTGATTTTAAAAACAGAGGCTGAGAAATGTACATGTTGTTATTTCTAGCATTACTATAGCTAGGAATAAACATTTGATACTGCTCTGGACAATAATATATACAAGAGTTTTGGGGGATGGACAAAGGCAAAGTGTTCCGGAAAAGCTGTAATGAGAAGGATCAGAAGTGGTTTATGTCACTCCTCCTCTACCTTACCCCTCACATATCCATTTTACCCATGTTGAATTATATCCTTATATCTCAGAGTCGTGGCAGAATTCGATTAAAACAGAAGGGATAGTAGAATCACAGAGATACCAATCTATTCAGCCTTATCCACGACATTTCAGGTTGCAGTGCTGAATCTTTACTGCAAGGGGTGCTATAACCACCCTAAGCTCCATTCAGACCATCATTATCATGACCGATTATCAGGGTTGTGCATCGCCACCTACCAGGTTCCAGGTCACAGCTCTGAGTAGCCATTGACAGGGACACTGCTGCTACCTTGAACCCTACCCTCCATCCCAGTTCAAGACTCTGAGCTGTCACTACTGAGAAAGGTACTTGCTGTGCTAAACTCTTGCTAGTGGTGCTGCCATTACCCTGAGCTCCCCCCCCCCCCCCCCATAGCACGTTGAGGCTCTAACCCATCATTGCTGGAACCAAAAGCCACAGCCATAAGTCCCTTGCCCCAGGCCATGGCTGACCCACTATTGTTGAGATTGTGCTGTTATTATCCTGAACCTGACTCCTCAAGTCCCAGGTCGTGGCTCTGAACTGTCATTGCCAGGGTTAATCTGTCACTCCTTTGGGCCCAGCTCCCTAGGTCTTGACACATGGCCTTAACAGGCCATAAATGAATCACGTTGCTACTCTACTATCACTGCCTCGTGAGGCTGGGGTTGAGACATTGATCTACCATCCTCATGCTGTGCTACTACTGCACCTTGCCCCATTGCTATATTCCCCTGCACCACTACCCACTGGAGTCACATCAGTAAGTCCCTGAGACCCATGTACCATGGGATTTCTGCACACATTCACACACTAGATACCAGTGCCACAATTCAGCAAGTATGCCTGTACCCAATGACTCAAGTACTATGGGAATTCTACATGTACATGATCTTAGAATCTAGGCTCCAATACTATTCTGTGGGCTTTGAGTGTTAGCATGCTGGACCAGGCACCCAGAAGGATCTCCTTGGCTAGAGCTTCCTTCCATGGGCAAAAACAAAACAAAACAAAACAAAAAGGATAGGAAGGTCTCAGCAACTTCAGTCCCCCAAGATCTGAATAACCATACCTGCCATTATCACCTCCATGTCTTCTGGAGTCTTGATCACAGATTCAATTGAGCAGCACAGAGACTCTGCCACTGAGCCTTCCCAGGAGCCAAAGCACTGCATTCCACCCAGCCAGTCCCCTTATACTCCCCTCCAGGTATAAATGTCTTTCCCTGCTATAGTCAGTTTTAAAATGCTGGAAGTGACTGTGCCTACAAATGTACAGATCTTATTTAAACCACTACAAACCTGAAAAAGCAAGGACATGTGACAACACCAAAGAACCACAATAATACTACAGTAACTGAACCCCAAAATATGGATCTGAGTTATCTGGAAAAGAATTGAAAATAATTTTAAAGACATTTATGAAGATTCAAGATAACACAAGTAGACAAATGAGTGAATTAGGGAAATAAATGAATAGATTCAACAAAGAAACAAAATTCATGAAAAGAATAAACATTCTTGAGATAAAGAATACAGTGAATAAAATAAAAACTGCCATGGAGAGTTTCAAAGATAGTCTCAATCAGGCAGAAGAAAAAAACCTGTGAACTTGAAGACATATTTCTTGATATTATCCAGTCAATGGAGAATCAAGATATTAGTATGAAATAGAAGAAAGTCTACATGAACTGTGGGACTAGACCAAAAGAAACAATATCAACATTAGGAAATCCGAAAGGAGAAGAGAAGGATAAAGGGAAAGAAAACTTATTTAAAGAAATAATGGCTGAAAACTTCCCAAAGCTGGAAAGATATAGCCTTCCAGGTAGAGCAAGCTCAAACATTCCCAAACATATTCAATCCAAAGGGAAATGAACTAAGACACATTATAATCAAGCTCTCAAAATTTAAAAAGAAATATTTTTTTTCACTTTTTTTTTAAATTTTGAGAGACACAGAGTACAAGTGGGAGAGGGACAGAAAGAGAAAGAGACACAGAATCCAAAGCAGGCTGCAGGCTCAGAGCTGCCGGCACAGAGCCTGACACGGGGCTCAAACTCACAAACTGTGAGATCATGACCTGAGCCAAAGTCAGATGCTTAACCTACTGAGCCACCTAGGTACCCCATCAAAAAGAAATAATCTTGAAAACAGCAAGGATAAACAGTCTTCACATTCAAGAAACTCCTGGTAAAGCTATAAGCAGATTTCTTCGCAGAAACATTTCAAGCCATGAGAAAGTGATATATTCAAAGTGCTGAAAGAAGAAAGAAAGAAAGAAAGAAAGAAAGAAAGAAAGAAAGAAAGAAAAAAGTCCACCAAATGTCAAACTGTCAACATTACCCAGAAAAGCACTCACTTAGATATGAAGGAGAGATACAACACCAAAAGCTGAGGGAATTTATAGCATTGGACCTACCTTACAAGAAATGCTAAAGGGAATTCTTCAATCTGAAACAAAAAGACGCTAATATGAAAATATATATAACATAAAAACTTATGAAAGTATAAAATTATTGGTAAAAGTTAATATGTAGCCAAGTTAAAAGTAGTATCAAACTGCCATGGTGTTGTCTAAATGTCTTTGAAAATGATCATCTAGATTAAGACAAAAGTTTTGGAAATATACAGTATTATATATATTAATCTTATTATATATCATATATAGTAAATAAAAAGATCAAAATTAGGGTTAAACATAAATTGCGACAGAACTAAATAAAAGGGTAAAAATTTTTAAGCAATTGAAATTGTTATCACCTTAAAATTAATGGTTTTAACTATAAGATATGTTATGAAAGACTCATGGTAACTACCAAGCAAAAACATAATAGAGAAACAAATTACAGGGAAAACAATCAAAACAAAACACATCAAAGTATCAACCATTTACAAAGAAAGCAAGAGAGGAAGAGAGAAACTAAGGAACTACAAAACACTAGAAAAGCAATTAACAAAAAATGATAGTAAGTCCTTGTCTATCAATAATTACTTTAAATGTAAATGATTTAAATTCTCTAGTTAAAAGGTACAGAGTAGCTGAATGGATAAAGATACAAGATCAATATACATGTTGCCTACAAAAGACACACAGATTTTAACAGCACTCATAGGCTGCAAGTAAAAGGATGGAAAAAGATAATTTGAGACAAATGAAAACCAAAAGAGAACAGGATAGCTCTATTTATATCGCACAAGTTAGACTAAATTAAAAAAAAAATGTCAAAAAAGACCATTATTATATAATGATAAAAGGGTCAATTCATGGAGAGGATATAACAATTATAAAGTATACATTTTATATTGGAAGATATATATTATTAACAGGTATTAAGGGAGAAATAAAAAACAACACAATAATAGTAGGTAACATTGATAACCCACTTTCAATAATGGATAGATCATCCAGACAGAAAAATCAATAAAGAAATAATGGATTTGAATGATACTTTAGACCGAATATATGTAACAGATATCTATCTATCTCTATATCTATCTATCTAATCTCTATCTATCTCTATCTATCTCTATATCTATCTATCTCTATCTCTAACTCTATCTCTATCTCTATCTCTATATCTATCTATATCTATATATATATTATTCCACACAACAGCAGCTGAATGCACTTTCTTCACAAAAACACATGGAACAGTTTTCAGGATTGATTATGTTAAGCCACAAAACAAGTCTTAATAAAGTTAATAAGATTGAAATGAGCCCAAGTCTTTTCTGGCCATAGTGATATAATACTAGAAATCAATTTCATGAATAAAACCACAAATAAATCAATAATATGTGGATATTAAACAACATGAACCGGAACAATCAATAATTCAAAGATGAAATTAATTCAAGAAATATTTTTGAACACACAAAAATGGAAGTACAACATATCAAAATTTAGGGGATGTTGCAAAAGCAGTTTTTAGAGAAAAGTTTAAACTGATAAACACCTACATTAAGAAATAAGAAAAATCTGAAATAAACTCAACATAAACTTCAAGAAACTAAACCCAAAATTAGAAGGAAGGAAATAACAAAGATCAGAGTAGAAATAAGTGAGAGATCAGAAAATAAGTAGAAAAAGTCAATGACACTAAGAGCTGATTCTTTGAAAAGACAAATAGAATTGACAAATCTTTGGTCATATTTACTAAGAAAAGAAGAGAAAGGACCCAAATAAAATCAGGTATAAAAGAGAAAAACATTACAATTGATATCACTGAAATACAAATAATCACGAGAGAATTACTATGAACAATTATATATGCAATCAAACTGGATAACCTAGAATAAATGGGTAAATTCCTAGAAACATACAACCTACCAGGAGTGAATCATGAAGAAAAATAAAATCTAAACTTATAATGAGTGGGGCGCCTGGGTGGCTCAGTTGGTTAAGCATTCAATTTTGACTCAGGTCATGATTTTGTGGTTCATGAGTTTATGCCCTACATTGGGTCTGTGTGGACAGCTCAGAGTCTGGAGTCTGCTTTGGATTCTGTGTCTCCCTCTCTTTCCACTCCTTCCCAACTCATGCTCTGTCTCTCTCTGTCTCCCAAAAATAAATAAATGTTAAGAAAAAGTTAAGCCAATAATGAGTAAGGGGATTGGATCAGTAATCAAAAACCTCACAATACAGAAAACTCACTTTATTAGGCCATTATTACCCTGATGCTAAAGCCAAACAAAGATAATGTAAGAAAAGAAAGTTACAGGCCAATATCCTTGATGAATATATTTGCAAATATTCTCAATAATTATCAACTTGAAATCTCACACACACTAAAAAGATCATTTAATATGATCAAGTAGGATTTATTCCTAGTGTGCAAGAATAATTCAATATATACAAATCAATAAATATGATATCCTCATTAACAGAATAAAATATAAAAATCATATGACTGTCTCAGTAGTTGCAGAAAAAGCATTTGATAAAATATAATATGCTTGCATAATAGAAACACTCACCAAAATGCACACAGAAGGAATGCTCCTCAGCATAAAAAAGGCCATCTACAGCAAGTCCGTAGCTAACATCATACTTAATGGTAAAAAGTTAAAATAATTTCCTTTAAGATCAAAAACACAACAAAGCTGCCCAACCTCACCATTTATTCTCAGAATAATACTGGGAGTCCTAGCCAGCAGAGTTAGGAAGAAAAAAAAAAAAAAAAGAAAGCATCCATACTGGAAAGGAAGAAGCAAAATTATCCCTGTTTTCAGATGACATGATCTTATATACAGAAAAGCTTAAATGATCTACTAAAAACTGTTAGAACTGATAAATTCAATAAACTTGAAGAATGCAAAATAAATATGCTTTTGCATACTGTTGATTTTCTTTTTTTTTTTTTTTTTTAATTTCTTTTAAATTGCTTGTTTATTTTTGACAGACAGAATGCGAGCAGGGGAGGGTCAGAGAGAGAGGGAGACACAGAATCTGAAGCAGACTCCAGGCTCTGAGCTGTCACCTAGAGCCCAACACAGGGCTTGAACTCACAAACCACAAGATCATGACTTGAGCTGAATTCGGACGCTTAACCAACTGAGCCCCCCAGGTGCCCCTCTGTTGATTTTCTTTATACTAATAACAAACTATCAGAAAGAGAAATTAAGAAAACAATCCCACTTTCAATTGTATCAATAGAACAAAATACCTAGCAATAATTTTAACTAAGGAGGTAAAGGACTTATATGTTGAATCTATAGGACCTTAATGAAAGAAACTGAAGAAGAAACAAATAAATGGAAACATATGCCATGTTCCTGGATTGGAATAATTAATGTTGTGAATATTCCCATACTACTCAAACTGATCTACAGGCTTAATGCATTTCCAATAAAAATTTCAATGACCTCTTTTACAAGAATAAAAACAAACGAACAAACAAAAAACTATACTAAAATTTGTTTGAACCACAAAAATGCAATGCCAAAGCAATTCTGAGAAAAAACAAATTGGAGGCATCACAATATCTGATTTCAAGCTATATTACAAAGGGATAGTAATGAAAACACTATGGTATTGACATAAAAACAGACACACAGATTAATGAAATAGAGCCCAGAAATAAACCCATGCATGTATGGTCAACTAATTTACTACAAAAGAGCCAAGAATATAAAATGGGGAAAAGACAGTCTCTTAAATAAATGATGCTATGAAAAATGAACAGCCACATGCAGAAAATTGAAACTGGACCACTATCTAATACCATACAGAAAAATTAACTCAAAAGGAATTAGTGATTTGAATGTAAGTCTTGAAGCCATAAAACTTCTAGAAGGAACCATGGGAAGTAAGGTTCTTGACATCGGTCTTAGCAATGACTTTCTTTTTTTTTTTCTTTTTTCTTTTTTTTTTTTTTTTTTCTTTTTTTTTTTTTTTTTGATCTGACACCAAAGCAGAGGTATCAAAACAGAAATAACCAGTGGAACTATATCAAACTAACATGCTTCTATAAAACAAAGAAAAATATCAATGAAATTAAAAGGCAATCTTCCAAATGAATGAAAATATTTGGAAATTATATACCTAATAAGGGATTAATATCAACAATATATAAAAAACGTCTACAACTCAATAGCCACAAACAAAACAAATAAACAATATGATTTAAAACTAGGGGGCACATGGGTGGCTCAGTCACTTAGGCATCTGACTTCAGCTCAGGTCATGATCTCATGGTTCATGGGTTCAAGCCCTGCATCAGGCTCTATGCTAACAGCTCAGAGCCTGGAGCCTGATTGGTATTCTGTGTCTCCCTCTTCCTCTGTTCCTCCCCCATGCATGTTATCTCTCTCTCATCTCTGAAAAATAAATAAATGTTAAAAATGTTTAAAATAATAATAATAAAAATAGGCAGAGGAACATTTTTTTTTTCTAAAGAAGACATACAGATGACCAACAGGATTAAATATGCTCAAGATCACTAATTATCAGGGAAATGGATATGGAAACTACAATGAGATATCACTTCATAGATCTTAGGATGGCTTTTGTTGAAAAGACAAGAAATAAGAAGTGTTGGCAAGTGCTGGTAGGGATGCAGAGAATTCTACAAACTTTTAAAGAATTAACACCAGCTCACAAACTTTTCCAAAAAGTCAAAATGGAGGGGATACCCTCAAACCAATTTTATGAGACCATTACCACCCTGATACTAAAGCCAGACAGATAATGTAAGAAAACAAATTTACAAGGGGCTCCTGGGTGGCTCAGTCGGTTAAGCATCCAACTCTTGACTTCAGCTCAGGTCATGACCCCAAGGTTGCGGATCAAGCCCCATGTTGGGCTCCACACTTAGCATGGAGCCTGCTTAAGAGTTTCTCTCTCTCTCTCTCTCTCTCTCTCTCTCTCTCTCTGTCTCTCTCTCTCTCTCCACACCCCCCATCCCTCTCATGCTTGCTCACTCTCTCCTTCCTTCTCCCCACACACTTATCTTCATTCTTCCTATGTTAAATGATGTCTTATTTTTCAGAGTTGTAGCAGAATTTTACTGATAAAAATAGAAGGGATAATAGAATCACAGAAACATCAATCCAGTCATCAATAAGTCTACTGAAACTGATTATTCACCAACTTCTTTGTATATGTAAGAACATATTGGATAATTTCTATTTTTAATCACTTTAAGTAAGGTTTTCTGTCACATACAGCTAAATCTAACCCAAATTGAAGAAAAGACCAATTTTTAGTATTACTTTACTAGGGAATTAAAACTTCCCTCTGTAGTAGTAACATCTTCACCTTCTTAAAAACATGAATTGTGTGCACAACACTTAGCAGAACCCTGTGTCAGATAAACAGCTGCATTTACACATTTACTAAAAATGTAAGTAATGTTATAGGATTGTGTATGTTAAGTATCAGAAAAAGTGTACACAAAAGATGTTACTTATACTATGTATTTCTTGTTTCTCCATTATGTAGAAATGGAAACAGAATTTCCACTTTTATATACTATTTAAGTTATTAATTAAAATTATGAATGTTTAATTTACACTAATTACAACATATTTATGTACTACTAATATTTTATCTGTGACCATATCATATATCTAAGGCAGAGGAGACTATATTATTACAATTGCCTAGGTATTACTAAAAATTAAATAATTCAGTGGCTTAACAAAATAAACAACAAAATAAAAATGTTTCTTCCATGCAAAATCCACTGTGGGTCTAAGCAATTCTCTAAGTGAAGTATTATCATGCAGGTACTCAGTAATTCAGAATGCTTCAAGATTTGACTTTACCATTTTAAATCAAAGATTTCTTCATAATTTTCTATGCTAGCACATGAGTGAGGTAAAGAGCCTCGTACTGAATATTAAATACTGTGGAGAAGGAAAACATATCACTTCCACTTGTTATATTGTCAAGAGCTGGTCAGAGGCCCATTTAAACTACAAGTGTTCAAGTAAGTGTATACTTGTATATGCCTCAACACAGAAAATGATCAGATATTTATAAATTAGTAACTTCTATTTAAGGGCCTAATTATTTTTTTTTAAACGTTTATTTATTTTTGGGACAGAGAGAGACAGAGCATGAACGGGGGAGGGGCAGAGAGAGAGGGAGACACAGAATCGGAAACAGGCTCCAGGCTCTGAGCCATCAGCCCAGAGCCTGACGCGGGGCTCGAACTCACGGACTGCGAGATCGTGACCTGGCTGAAGTCGGACGCTTAACCGAATGCGCCACCCAGGCGCCCCAAGGGCCTAATTATTAACCCCTAACCTAACCAAAAGAGCTAAGCAGTGTTCTTATAACAATTTAACTCTCAGTAATTGTTATCTTTTAAATTGGTTGTCCAGGGTCTAACCATCAAAGCAAGCCCAAATAATGAATAATTAAATATCCAACATCCCATCAAATACCTCCTGAAATTTTGTGTATCTTCTAATAAAGAATGGCATGTATCTTAATAAAAGGTATAATTACATAACACCTGGAGCTCTTTGATGTCTTTCCTTAACTAGTCTCAAACTCACCTACCAATTTGGAAAGTAGAGTTTGAGCAATATTTGCATAATGAATTACTCAGTATTTTTAATTTAATCAGTTCTGGATCATGACAATATACTTTCAAAACTATCCTATTAGCTTAAAAAATGTTTTGCCCACTGATCTAATAACACTAACACCACTGCCTAATATGAGCTTTGATATTTTATTTCTGTACCTAAAACTTTGTATATACTCATAGATGATAGAAAGTAAATATGCAGGTTAAACTTGGATATACATAAACTGTACTTGGCAAGTTTTATAATATGGATAAAATTTCACTTAATTCACAGTGAGAATTTGAAATGACTGAATGTGCCATATCCTTGTAAATCTTTAGAATTAAAACCACTTAGATGGTAATTCTTTTTTCCAAAGATGTAATAAAAACGGGACTTGCTTACGGATGAAATAACTAAAAAAAAGGGGGAAAAACAGATAGGATATATAAACAATAGTTTTAAAGATACTTAACATCAGACAATAATGAATAGTGATCCTTAAAAGATACAGAACAAAGCCAGGGAAATGCTGTAACTGTCCCAGTTTACTGTCCCAAGAGACTTTCCAGCCTATAGCACAGGGTGAGGAAACCCAAAATGTAGCCTGGTGGATACTCTCAAATGAGAAAAAGGAGTTGAGAGTCCAGAGAGATCAGGATGGCTAGAATTTACAAGAAGACTACTGAAGATAAAAGAGCTGACAGAAAGAAAACCCAGGACACAGGCACAGATCAGGAGAGCAATACTGCATGAATATTCATGAGGAAACTACTAAAGTCCAGGAGAAAAACATCTGACAATCTTAGAGAGCAGTGTCAGGCACTCAAATAGGGCCAGAAATAGAGTCTGTTGCTATATGTCAAACTGGAGAAATTCATAAAGAATTGGGTAGAATATGCGAAAATAACTTACCTTACACTGATAATTAATCCTAGACTGAGAGGTGCTTCAGATTGGCCTAAAATATCATAAAGTCAGGACCAAATAGGATAAATCTGTCTTAAGTAATGCAAGTGCACTTCAGAAAAAGGTTGAAGGGAGGTTAAGATGATGGAGTAGTAAGGAAACCCTTGGCTGGTCTTGTCCCTTGACCACAAGTAGATCAACATCAAACCATTTTGAACACCTAGAAAATTGACCTGAGGATTAACAGAAAAATCCATTCTGTTGAAGTATACAATGCAGCAGGAGCATGGTGCAGAAAGGTGCACTGGGTGAGAGAAGAGCTGTGGTGCTGCAAAAGGAGGGAGCCGTTTTCATAGAAGAAAGAAGGGAGAGAGCAGTGCATTGGGTTTGCGCAAGAAAGCACTTCCCCTGAAGGCAGTTAGAGAAAAAAAATTTAAAACACACACAAGGGACTGCACAAGAAAACAGTTCCCCAAAACCACTGATAGGAGAAAAAGGAGAGGCTCTCAATACCACCAGTTTTTGTTTTTGTTTTTTGGTTTTTGTTTTTTTTTTTTATAAACAGTGGAACACATAATCTGAAGTTTCAGAGGTCTGCCCCTAGTGGCACTGGAAGAAATGATAGCCAGGGATTTAAACGGTGTAGAAGTAAGTAAGATGTCTGAACTGGAATTTAAACTGATTACAAGGATACTAGCTGGGCTCTAAAAAAACATAGAAGACACCAGAGAATCCCTTTCTGTAGAAGTAAAATAACTAAAATCTAGTCAGGCTAAAATTAAAAATGCCATAACTGAGATGACCCAAATTCAGGTCATAAAAATGTGAATGGACAAGGCAGAAGACTGAATTAACAATACAGAAGATAAAATCATGGAAAATAATGAGTTGAAAAGAAAAGGGAAATAAAGGTCAGGGATCACAAAGGCAGATTTAGGGAACTTAGTCATTTATTAAAATGTAATTACATTCATATCACAGGAGTCCCAGAAGATGGACAAGAGAAAAGGGAGCAGAAAGTTGATGTGAGCAAGTTATAGCTGAAAATTTCTCTAATATGGGGAAGGACAGACATCAAAATCCAAGAAGCACAGAAAACTCCCATTAAATTCAACCAAAGCTGATCATTTCCAAGGCATATCGCAGTCAGATTCACAAAATACACAGACAAGGAAATAATCACGAAAGTAGCAAGGGGGGCGGGGGGAAGTCCTTAACCTGCAATGGAAGACAGAGCAAGTTTGCAGCATATCTGTCCACAGAAACTTGGCAGGCCAGAAAAGAGTGGCAAGATATATCCAATTTGCTAAATGGTAAAAATATGCAGTCAAGATACTTTATCCAGCAAGGCTATCGTTCAAAATACAAAGAGTGATAAAGAGTTCCCAGGTAAACAAAGACTACAGGAGTTTGTGACCACTAAACCATCCTTACAAGAAATTTTAAGGGGGAGTCTTTGAGTGGGGAAAAAAAAGACCAAAAGCAACAAAGACTAGAAAGGACCAAGAGCATTACTAGAAACACCAACTCTACAGGTAACACAATAGCACTAAGTTAATATCTTTCAATAATCACTCTGAATGTAAATGGACTAAATGCTCCAACCAAAAGACATAGGGTAGTAGAATGGATAAAAAAAAAAAAAAAAAAAAAAAAAAAAAAAAAAAAAAAAGACTCATCTATATGCTGCCTATAAGAGATTCATTTAAGACCTAAAGACACCTGTAGATTAAAAGTGAGGGGATGGAGAACCATCTGTCATGCTAATGGATATCAAAAGAAAGCTTCTATCAGACAAAATAGACTTTAAAACAAAGATGTAACAAGAGATGAAGAAGGGCATTATATAATTATTAAGGGGTCTATGCATCAAGAAGATCTAAAAGTTGTAACTATTTATGGCCCCAACTTGAAAGAACTCAAATATATAAATCAATTAATCATAAGTATGAAGAAACTCATTGATAATAGTACCATAATAGTAGGGGAATTCAACACCCCAAGTACAGGAATGGACAGATCATCTAAGTAGAAAATCAACAAGGAAACAATGGCTATTAATGACACACTGGACCAGATGAACTTAACACATACATTCTGAACATTTCATCGTAAAGCAGCAGGTACACATTCTTCTCAAGTGCACATGGAACATTCTCCAGAATCGATCACATACTGGAACACAAATCAGCCCTTAACAAGTACAAAAAGATTGAGATCATACCGTGCATATTTTCGGATCACAAAGCTATGGAAATTGAAGTCAACCACAAGAAAACATTTTGAAAGCCCTAAAATACATGGAGGTTAAAGAACATCCTACTAAAGAATAAGGGGATTAAACAGGAAATTAAAGAAGAAATTAAAAAAAAAATACATGGAAGCAAATGAAAATGAAAACACAACAGTCCAAATCCTTTGGGATGCAGCAAAGGCAGTCCTAAAAGGGAAGTATATTACAATTCAGGCCTATCTCAAGAAGCAAGTAAAGGCCCCAAATACACAACCTAAGCTTACAACTAACAGAGCTGGAAAAGGAACAGCAAAAAAGCCTAAAGCCAGCACAAGGGAAATAATAAATATTAGGGCACAAATAAGTAATATAGAAACAAACAAACAGACAAACAAAAAACCCAATACAACAAGTTAATAAAACAAAGACCTGGTTCTTTGGAAGAATTAACAAAATTGATAAACAGCCAGACTTATTAAAAATAAAAGAGGGGGCGCCTGGGTGGCGCAGTCGGTTAAGCGTCCGACTTCAGCCAGGTCACGATCTCGCGGTCTGTGAGTTCGAGCCCCGCGTCAGGCTCTGGACTGATGGCTCAGAGCCTGGAGCCTGTTTCTGATTCTGTGTCTCCCTCTCTCTCTGCCCCTCCCCCGTTCATGCTCTGTCTCTCTCTGTCCCAAAAATAAATAAAAATAAACGTTGAAAAAAAAAATTAAAAAAAATAATAATAATAAATAAATAAAAGAGAGTATCCAAATAGATAAAATCATGAATGAAAGAGGAGAGATCACAACCAAACCACAGAAATACAAACAATTATAAGAGGATACAATGAAAAATTATATGCCAACAAACTGGGAAATCTGGAAGGAATGAACAAATGCGTAGAAGCTTACAAACGACCAAACTGAAACAGGAAGAAATAGAAAATTTTAACAGACCCATGACCAGCAAAGAAATTGTATCAATAATAAAAAATCTCCCAACAAATTAGTGTCCTGGGCCAGATTGCTACCTAGGGAAATTCTACTAGACATTTAAAGAAGAGTTAATATCTGTTCTTCTCAAACTGTTCCAAAACAAAACAAAACAAAACAAACAAACAAACAAACAAAAAAACCAAACCAAAAACCAGAAATGGAAGGAAAGCATCCAAACTCATTTTCTGAAGTCAGCATTACCTTGATTCTAAAAGCAAGATGCAGAAAAAGCATTTGACAAAAAAACAGCATCCATGCTTGATAAAAACCCTCAACACAGTAGGGATAGATAGAACATTCCTCAACATCCTAAGGGCCATATAGAAAAGACCCACAGCTAATATCATCCTTAATGGGGAAAAACCAATAGTCTTTCCCCTATGGTCAGGAACAAGACGAGGATGTCCACTCTCAACACTGTTATTTAACATAGCACTAGAAGTCCTAGTCACAGCAATCACACAGCAAAAAGAAATAAAAGGCATCCAACTTGGCAAAGAAGAAGCCAAACATTTACTATTTGCAGGTGACATGACACTGTATGTACAAAAACTGAAAGACTCCACAAACCCCCCCCCCAAAAAAAACTGCTAGAACTAATACATGAATTTAGCAAAGTTGCAGAATATAAAATCAACATGAAGAAATTTGTTGCATTTTTATATACCAATAACAAAGTAGCAGAAAAAGAAATCAAGGAATTGATCCCATTTGCAATTGCACCTAAAACAATAAGATATTTAGTAATAAAAATAAATAAAGAGGTAAAAGATCTCCTTTCTTGAGGCACCTGGGTGGCTCTGTCGGTTGAATATCCAACTTCAGCTCAGGTCACAATCTCGTGGTTTGTGGGTTTGAGCCCCACATCGGTCTTTGTGCTGACAGCTCAGAACCTGGAGCCTGCTTCAGATCTTGTTTCTCCCCTTTCTCTGCCCCTCCCCTGCTCATGCTCTCTCTCTGCCGCTCAAAAATAAATAAAAACTAATTTTTTAATGAGAAAACAAAAGATCTGCTTCCTTATAAAAGATATTGAAAAGGACACAAAGTAATGAAAAAGCATTCCATGTTCATGCATTGGAAGAACAAACATTGTGCAAATGTTTATACACCCAAAGAAATCTACATATTTAATGCAATCCCTATCAAATTACCAGCAACATTTTCACAAAACTCAAACAAATAATCCTAAAATTTTTATGGAACCACAAAAGATCCCGAATAGCCAAAACAATCTTCAAAGATAAAAACAAAACTGGAAGCTTCATGATTCCAGATTTCAGGCTGTGTTACAAAGCTGTAGTCATCAAGATAGTACTGTACTGACACAAAAACAGAGACATAGATCAATGGAACAGTTAGAAAACCCAGAATGGACACTCAACTATTTGTTCAACTAATTTTTGTCAAAGCAGGAAAGAATATTCAATGGAAAGTGGACAGTCTCTTTAAAAAAATGGGGTTGGGAAATCTGGACGATGACATGAAGAAGAATAAAACTGGATCCTCTCTTACACCATACACAAAAATAAATTCAAAATGGATTTAAAATGTGAGACAGGAAACAAGGAAAATCCTAGAGGAGAACACAGGCTGTAATCTCTTTGACCTCAGCTGGTGCAACTCTTTACTTGACATGTCACAGAAGGCAAGGGAAACAAAAACAAACATGAACTATTGGGACTTCATCAAGATACAAAGCTTTTGCACAGCAAAGGAAACAATCAACAGAACTAAAATCCAACCGAAGGAATGGGAGAAGATATTTGCAAATGAAATTTCCAATAAAGGGTTAGTATCTAAAATCTATTAAGAACTTATCAAACTCAACACCCAAAAAATAAATTATCCTGTTAATAAATGGGCAGAAGATACCAACAGCTTTTCCCAAAAAAGACATACAGATGACCAATAGATACATGAAAAGATTCTCAACAGCACTCATCAACAGGGAAATACCAATCAAAACCTTGCTGAGATATCACCTCACACCTGTCAGAATGGCTCAAATTAACAACACAAGAACAATAGTTGTTGGCAAGGATGTGGAGAAAGGGGAAGCCACTTGCACTGTTGGTGGAAAAGCATACTGGTGTAGCCACTCTGGAGAACAGTATGGAGGTTCTTCAAGAAACTGAAAATAGAACTATCATATGATCCAGAAATTGCACTATTATTTACCCAAAAGATACAAAATTCCAGATTCTAATGGGTATGTACACCCCAATATTTATACCAGCATTATCCACAATAGCTAAGCTATGGAGAGAGCCCAAATGTCCATCGACTGATGAATGGATAAAAAAGATACATACACACACACACAATGGAATGATACTCAGCCATTGATGATGAATGAATAAGGAAGATATTATATATATATATATAATATATATTATATAATTTAATATATATAAATATATAATATATATTATATATTATATAATTTATGTATATATTATATAATTTATATACTATATAATTTAATATATAATTTATTATATATATTATATAATTTTAGCTGGATATATATTATATATAATATATATAAAGAAGATATTATATATATATGAATGAATAAAGAATATATTATATATAAAGAAGATATTATATATATATATAAAATGGAATGATAGTCATCAAAAAGAATGAAACCTTGCCATTTGCAATAACATGGATGAGCTACAATATATTATGCTAAGAAAAATATATTAATCAGAGAAAGAAAAATACTATATGATTTCATTCATATATGGAATTTAAGAAACAAACAAATGAACATAAAGGATATGACAGAAAAAGAGAAGAGAGGGAAACAAACCACAATAGACTCTTAATGATAAGAGAACAAACTATGAGTTGACAGAGGGAGGTGAGTGGGAGATGGATTAGATGGGTGATGGTTTCTAAAGAGGGTACTTGCTGTGATGAGCACTGAGTCTTAGGTGTAAGTTTTAAATTACTGAATTCTACTACTGAAACCAATATTGCACTGTTTATCAACCAAAATTTAAATTTAAAAAAAAGAAAAAAAGGGGGCGCCTGGGTGGCTCAGTTGGTTAAGCGTCCGACTTCAGCTCAGATCACGATCTCGCGGTCCATGAGTTCCAGCCCCGCGTCGGGCTCTGGGCTGATGATTCAGAGCCTGGAGCCTGCTTCCGATTCTGTGTCTCCCTCTCTCTCTGCCCCTCCCCCGTTCATTCATGCTCTGTCTCTCTCTGTCTCAAAAATAAATAAATGGTAAAAAAAAAAAATAATAATAAAAAAAAAGAAAAACGAATAAAATAAAGTAAAAAAAAAAAAAAGAAAAAGGTTGAAGAATTTTATAAGAGTGCAGAAATATCCATTACCCAACTAGGTAAAATTCACAATGTTGATTATGTCAATGAAGCTTTATAGGATTTCAACAAAGCAAGGAAATATGGCCTTTTATAAGGAGAAAAATCTATGAACTGAAACTACCTTAGCATTAATCTAGATGATAGAATTGGCAATAAAAGACATAGAGTTATTATAATTAAATTCCATATATCCAAAAATTAAGTAGGAACAGTGCTGATATAAAACAAAGATTAAAATTTCCAGTGATAAGAACTGGAAGGTCTGAAATGAACATTATGTTAGATAGAATTAATAGCAAATTAGAGGAATGTGTTAGTAAAGTTGAAAATATAATAATAAAAATACCAAAAGACAAACACTGGTAAAAAGGAGAATTTTTAAAATGGGAAATTAAAAAAAAGAAAAATTTTAAAATGACCAAAAAAATCAGTGAGATGTGGAAAAACATCAAGCAGAGATCCTCAAGGAGAGAGGAGAAAAACTACTGACAAAATAATTTCCAAGTTGAATGAAAACTGTAGTCTTATCAATCCACAGATCAACACATCCCAAACACAACAAATATGAAGACAACATCAAGACACATCAAAATCAGGGGCGCCTGGGTGGCTCAGTCAGTTGAGCTCCCGACTTCGACTCAGGTCAGGATCTCGCGGTTTGTGAGTTCCAGCCCCGCGTTGGGTTCTGTACTGACAGCTCAGAGCCTGGAGCCTGTTTCAGATTCTGTGTCTCCCCTCTCTGGCCCTTCCCCACTCATGCTCTGTCTCTCTCTGTCTCTCAAAAATGAATAAACATTAAAAGAATTTAGAAAAAAAAGACACATCAAAATCAAATTGCTTAAAGGGGGATAAAGAGAACAATATTAAACTCAGTTATAGAGAAAACATATTACATATAGATGAGCAAAAATAAGGATGACAGATTCCTCTCTTCCACCCCCACCCCCCCCCCCCACCCCGGGAAGTATGAGATCAATAAGATAGTGCAGCCAAAGCTTTGATGTACTATGGGAGAATAATATGCAATCTACAATACCCAGGGAAAATATCTTCAAAAACAAAACTGAAAGACATTTTAACATATAGAATATCGGAAAGAAATCATTTCCTACAAATCCGCACTTGAAAAATATTTAAGGATGTCCTTCAGGAAGAAGTAAAACGAGAACAGATGGAACCATGGATCCACACAAAGGAACGAAGAGCATTGGAAACAATAACCTAATGAGTAAGTGAGGAAGACTTTATTATTATGTATACCTCTATAAAATATAACTGCTTAAGCAAAACTAACAAAAAGGTGTTCTGGGGTTGGCAACATAAATAGAAATAGAATCTATCAGGAAAAACTGATAGGGACTGCAAGAATAAATAGAAAATTCTATAATTTTAGCTGGATATTCCCATAGCTCTCTCTCAATAAATGACAGAATAAGTAACATAGCATCAGCAAAGGTACAGTAGACTTGAACGGCAGTATCCGACCAACTTAACTTACATGGCATTTATGGACAAGCCCACCCAGCAACAGAAGGATAGACATTCTTCTAAAGAGCACTTGAGGCATTTACGAAAATAGACAATACACTGAGCCATGAAACAAGCCTCAGTACATTTCAAATAACTCAGTTGATACAAAATATCTTCTCAGGCCACATGCATTTAAATTAGAAGTCAATAAAAGACACATAACTAGGTGATTTCCCAAAATTTGAAAACTATGTCGTACAATTCTGAATAACTCATGGGTCAAAGAACGAATCACAAAGCAAGTTAGAAAGTATTTTGAACTAAATAGAAATAAAAACATGACTGTCAGGTGCTCAGCTGAGCTGGGAGAGAGAACTGAGCTTCTAGGTGTGTTAGAGTAGCAGATTAAAGCCACAAGTTATAGATGAAAGAATTAACCCTTAATCACTGTGATGTTATAAGCAGAGTCTAAAGCCAGAGGAAGCACTGAGTCTCCCTGATCTATTTTTCACCATGGAATGGTGCACTTGTTAGGGTCAAGTAATCAAAGTAGACGTGGGGAGTGGGTCATCTTAGGATTGAGGGAGCCCTGAACAAAGGCTCTACCAGTTTTATGTATTCAGGGGTTAGGCAGGGATAGGGGAATGGTTAGGAATGGATTATAGTGGGTAAAAGTGTCAAGATTTCCTCATAAGGATACCTTGGGAGGTAACTAAAGGAGACTTCAACCCAATGCCTCAGATAAAAGGACCAAGAGTAGGGGCGCCTGGGTGGCTCAGTTGGTTGAGCGTCTGACTTCGGCTCACGGTTTGTGAGTTCAGGCCCCGCGTGGGGCTCTGTGCTGACAGCTCGGAGCCTGCAGCCTGCTTCGAATTCTGTGTCTCCCTCTCTCTCTGCCCTTCCCCTGCTCATACTGTGCCTCTCTCTGTCTCTCAAAAATAAACGAATGGTAAAAAAAATAAAAATAAAAAAAAAAAAAAGACCAAAGTGAAGGTGCCTGCCTGGCTAGGGATATGGCATGTTTGGTCAGGGGAAGGAACTTCAACTTTGACTGCAATTCCCTTCTAAGACTGTAATACACTAGCTGTACATCAAATCTAGTGTAGGGAGGGCAGCTTTCCTCTGTGAGGCCTGCCAGGTACAGCCTTTGTAATTGCCTATGGTTGGGCCTGAAATATCACACACAGTTTTCGGGTTTTTTTTCATCTTTATTTTGGTATGATTGGTAAATAAAAACTGTATACATTTAGGTATATGAGACAATTTTTTAAGGTATACAATGTGATACATATACATTATGAAACGATCACCAAAATCAAGTTAATTAACACCTCCATCTCCTCACTTAGCTATAATTTTTATGTTTGTAGTGAGGAAATGGAAGATCTACACTCTTAGCAAGTTTCAAGTACACGATACACTATTATTAAATATATTCACCATGCTGTGCATTAGATTCCTAGATGTTGTTCATAGCATAACAGAAAATCCGTACACTTTGACCAATATGTCCCCATTTCCCCGACCCTCAGCCCCTTGAAACCACTGTTCTCCTCTTTGGCTATAGGGACTCAACTTTTTCAGATTCCATGTATAAACGACATTAGGATTTTAGCCAGCAGTTTGGATTCTCAACAGCATATCAAATTATAGAGATATCTCTGGGTATCCCTTATGCAGTATTTGGGAAGACATAGTATTAAATATATGTTGGAACAGAAGAAATGTCTTAAATCAATAACCTCAGAATCCACCTTAAAAAACTAAAAAAGAAAGACAGGCTGAAATTTAATTGAGCATGAAAATAATACCAAGGATAAAATTTAAAAAAAGTTTAATAGAAAGTGATAGCGAAAATAAAAAAAGATTATTTTTGATATGAACAATAAGCTTTTATATGTACTGATAAAAAAGAAGATTCAAAATATAAGTAGCAAAATAAGAAATGTGACATCACTGCAGATGCTAGAGACAGTAAAAGGAAAATTAAGAAACACTATGAGCAACATTATGTCTATAAATCGAATACTTAGATGAAATAGGAAAGAAGATCCTTAGAAGACAAAAATTACCAGTTTATTTAAGAATAAATATGTAATCTGAATAACCATAAACTTCAAATCATGAAAATATACAACAAAAACATTCCCATGAAATAAACTGAAGGCTCTGAATGCTTTGCTGATGAATTCTTTGAAAAATTATGGAAGGAATTCTACACTATTTTTCTTCCAGAAAAATTGAATCAGAAAGAATACTTACCAAGAGATTCTCTGAGGTAAGATTTGCCTTGATAACAATTTTAGAAAAAATACTCCAAGTAGAGAAAACTACACACTAATATTTATAAATGCATAGATTCTATGCAAAATTGTAGAAAATTGAATCTAGCACCACTTAGAAAGGATAATACATCGTAATCAAGTGAGGTTTATACCAAAAATATATCTGTGCATTTAATATTAAAATAAATCAATGCCATTCACCATGTTAATACTGAACATTTGAATCCATGTATTATACTCATTAAAGTAAGAAAAAGCATTTGAAAAACTACACCAACAATTCCAAGCAAGTCTTTATAAAATAGGAATAGAAGATAATCACTTCAGTTTAATGAAGGAAATCGATGAGACACCAATAGCTAACATCAGACTGTTGAAGGGCTGAATGCCTTCCACTGATGATCAGGAATGAGAAAAGACGGTCTGCGGTGGTTAAGTAAACCAGTTGAGGGTGCTGTCCATGGAGGCATTCCTTTACCAGTGACAGAACCAAAGCTATTCTCTCTATTGAGACTATCCATGTGGTCTAACCTTGGCTTTGTTCTCGAATAAATAACCTTTTAGCCTCCTGGATCTTCTATGAAATTGGTTCCTTAGTCTTCCTATCTTGTTTGTGAACATGGGTTAGCTAGAGTTTGTGGCATTGGTGGCAACCAAGGAAATGAGAAGAACCTTGTATCCTTAGAAAGGGAATGTATTCATAATATTCTTTGCTCAGCAGCAAATTATCTATCAAAGCAGTAAAAAATATATTTAATAACAAATGATTTACAGAATAAATTGTGATTACTTCAAACATTTAAAAACAACATCACAGGTGATTGAATTTTGCATATGATATATTGTGATGTTTAGCAAGAGAAGAAGTCTAACATAAGCACTAAACATGATGAGATTTAAAAAAAATATTGAATTGTGGGTTATTTCCAACATAACTGGCTTGACATCTGGTTCTTCATGGTGGAGTGAGCACTGCCTAACCCATCTGAAACATCACTGCAATAATATTTAGAAATAAAAGAATGCCTATAATTTCAGAGAAACATAGAGAAGGTTACTTGCACAAGAGAGTACACATATTTCTGTATATTAGAAACTGGTATATATGCATCAATTGAGCAAACAGCAAGAAGAAAAAAGCTACTGCTCACATCCATCAGTGACCTCCAATATCAGTGGGGCTGATATTATCAGTGGAACCCCAGAGGCATTAAGCCTGGTGTTCCATACAAAGTTAAGAATGAAAAAGTTGCTGAAAGGAAATTCGTTGAAGGTCTGTCTACTCAGCAGCTGCGTCATGGATTCTTACACTAATTTTCACCGAAGCACCTGCAGAAACCTATGCTATGTCCTATTAGGACTAGGCTAGGTGTCAGTATCTGAATAGGTCAGGATTCATGTTTGTAAACAATAGAAAAGATTTCTCACCAATTTTGTCAGAAAAGTAAATGTATTGAAGAGGATGTTGGTTAGCTGACAGAACTATCAGATAGGCTGTTGAATCAGACAGTGAGCTCCACAGCAACAAAGTACAGAATCTGGTTGTGTAACTAGTCCTTGGAGGAAACCAGTAGATATAATAGCTTGTTTTATTAGCGCATTTGCTCTGGGAACTTCATAGTGTCACAAATTATATTGACACAACCACCAGAAAAATTGTCACTGTTGTAATCAGAAATATAATTTTGTTCCAATAACTGTTTCCACTAGATACAGACTCATCTCAATTAACCGTATTTTTGTGTCACTAGCTCTGAGTCGGTCTGACATAGGAATGTCTTGCAGAAAGAAGTAAAAATAAAAGGAAAAATCAATCAATCCAGGAGATCTAATATGTGGACAAAAGAAGTTCCAGCAAAAAAGATCAGGATAAGTAAAGAATGAAAATTATTTGCAATAGTTGAACAAATAGGTAAGTCGTTATTTTAACTTGTCTCATCAAATGTTGATAAACATGAAAGAAGACTCACATGTAGACATCCCACTGAATTGCCTGGTTATCACAGGTAAAGAGGAGATTTTATTTTATTTTTTTATTTCATTTTTTTAATGTGTATTTATTTTTGAGACAGAGAGAGACAGAGCATGAATGGGGGAGGGGCAGAGAGAGAGGGAGACACAGAATCGGAAACAGGCTCCAGGCTCTGAGCCGTCAGCCCAGAGCCCGATGCGGGGCTCGAACTCACGGACTGTGAGATCGTGACCTGAGCTGAAGTCGGACGCCTAACCGACTGAGCCACCCAGGCGCCCCTAAAGAGGAGATTTTAAAAGCAAAGAGAGACAGACGGACAGATGGATAAATAGACTAATATATACCTATATCACAAATGGAATTATTGAAATCAGCCTTTTCACCTACCACACTGGAAATTAGAAGACAGTACAAGAGATTATTAATTCTGAAAAAAAAAAAAATAGAATCAAGATATTGCTACCATTCAAACTCTCATACAACTGTGAAGGTAAAATTATAACATTTTCATAATTGCAAAGATATTTAAAAAAATACTTTGCAGTCTTTCCAGTAAAGTTGCTTGAATTAAATAAAAAAAAAAAAAAAAAGGAAAATGAGAATCATTAGGAATTTTGAACTATGAATTGTTTTATCTATGTCAGAAAAATATAATAGAACCATGGGCCCGCTGGGTGGCCCAGGTGGTTAAGCGTCTGACTTCAGCTCAGGTCATGATCTCCCAGTCTGTGGGTTCGAGCCCGGTATAGGGCTCTGTGCTGACAGCACAGAGCCTGGAGCCTGCTTCAGATTCTGTGTCTCCCTCTCTGTCTGCCCCTTCCCCACTCATGCTCTGTCTTTCTCCATCTCTCAAAAATGAATAAATGTTAAAAAACTTTGTTTTGAAACAGAAAAATATAATAGAACTGAATTCCCAATGAGGTCTGTAAAACCACCAGTTCAATCCTGAGAAATAAGTTGGAAAGCTACAGGAAAGTCACCTTGGGAAATACAAAGAAGATGTATGAAACTTACAGCTTTTTTTGAAAAGATGGGTTAAGTTTTTGCATCACATGAAGAAATATTAATTACACTCAATAAGAAATGAGAACAAGATTATGGGGCGCCTGGGTGGCGCAGTCGGTTAAGCGTCCGACTTCAGCCAGGTCAGGATCTCGCGGTCCGTGAGTTCGAGCCCCGCGTCAGGCTCTGGGCTGATGGCTCAGAGCCTGGAGCCTATTTCCGATTCTGTGTCTCCCTCTCTCTCTGCCCTTCCCCCGTTCATGCTCTGTCTCTCTCTGTCCCAAAAATAAATAAACGTTGAAAAAAAATTAAAAAAAAAAAAAAAGAAATGAGAACAAGATTAGAATATTCAGGAAAACCATAAAATAGTAAAAGAAAGCTATGTTTAAAGTACAAAGAGAACTAACACATAACATGGTATTAAGAATGGGTAGAGGGGCGCCTGGGTGGCTCAGTCAGTTGAGCGTCCGACTTCGGCTCAGGTCATGATCTCACAGCTCGTGAGTTCGAGCCCCGCGTGGGGCTCTGTGCTGACAGCTCAGAGCCTGGAGCCTGCTTCTGCTTCTGTGTCTCCCTCTCTCTCTGCCCCTAACCCACTCGCATTCTGTCCCTGTCTCTGTCTCTGTCAAAAATAAATAAACATTAAAAAAAAAAAAGAATGGATAGAGTATAAGAGAAAAACCAATGAAATTATAACAATCTTGCATCTTTAGAAAGGGAATGCATTCATAATATTCTTTTCTCAGCAGCAAATTATCCATTAAAGCAATGAAAATTATATTTATAATAACAAATGATGACTGATTTTAGTTTTCAGTCACAAAAATCAAACAGAAGAAAAATACAGTGAAATACACAGAATAAACTGATTAACTTCAAAAATTTAAAAACAACATGATAGGTGGTTGAATTTTGCAAATGATATATTATGATGTTTAGCAAGAGCGGGAGTCTAACAGAAGCACTAAACATGATGAGATTTTAAACAATTATTGAGCTGTGGGTTGAATTAGCCACAATTTTTATAAAACACCATTTTCACTTGAAAGAACAATTGAGACACAACCTTTGCTAAGCAGATTTAGGTATTTGTCTTACAAGTATAAACATCTTTTACAATGACTATTATCAAAACGAGCAGAGATAACAAGTGTCAGTGAGAATGCGGAAAAGAGAACCCTTGTGTACTGTTAGAAATGTAACTTGGTGTAGCCAGTATGGTAGAGCCATATGGAGGTTCTTCAAAAAATTAAAAAGGGAAGTACCATATGATTTAGAAATTCTATTTCTGGGTATTTGTCTAAAGAAAATGAAAACACTAATTCAAAAAGATATATGTACCCCCTTATTGACTGAAGTATTATTTACAAAAGCCAACACATAGAAACAACTCAAATATGAATGGATAAAAAAACTGTCACACACACACACGTACACGCACACACACACACACACCGGACTATTATTTGGTCATGAAAAAGAATAAAATCTTGCCATCTGCTATTACATGGATGGACTCTGAGGCACTGGCCTAAGTGATATAAGTCAGGCAGAGAATTATCATATCTCATTATGATGTGGAATTAAAAAAACAAACATATATACAGGGAACAGTTTGGTGATGCTACATGTGGGGGAAAGGAGGTCACAATTTACATATTTTCAGGTATAAAAATAAATAAGTCATGGGGATATAAAATATAGCATAGTGACTATAGTTGATAATACTGTATTACACATTTGAAGGTTGCTAAGGTAATAGAACTTGTCTTTTTATCACAAGAAAAAAAATTGTAATTATGTATGGTGTCAGATATTAACTAGACTTATTATGGTGATTATTTACAACATATACAAAAATTAAAGCATTATGTTGTACATATGAAACTGATATAATGTTGCACATCAATTATACCTCAATAAAATAAGTTTATATTAAAATATTACTATTTGGCAAGTTTAGGTATGGTATCAGGGAATGAAACCCACAATTACCTAAAAGGTTGATAAAATACTTCTCTTTCCAATTACATATGTCTGTGAGGCACCTTATTTCCAATAACCCCAAACAGAATAGCATATTGCAAGAGATTGCATGTGGAAATAGATAAGCCTGACATTGAAGTGATCTGGATAAAAATATAACATGACTCTTCTCATTTTGGTTTCATTATGAGAAAGTGGTTCTCATTTATGAAATATATTATTTATTTAAAATATAACAGGATTATTTTGCCATTTTATATCAATTAGTAAATATTTTAGATACTAATAATTTTAATTTTATAGTGTGTTAAATATTAATGTAATCAACATAAAACTCTTTGGCATTCCTCAATTTTTAGGGAAGCCAAGGACTTCTTAGACCAAAATACTTAAGAATACCTGGTGTAGATCATTTATCGATGCAGTGTGGTATCACAATCATGAATGATGAAGTTTAGTCAGAATAGCTTTAATAAAGTGATGCAAATGAGGACAAAGAACATTTTTTTAAGGACAGAAGAAATCTCTTTTCCCAGAAGAGGAGCATGATATCTGTCAAGTCCAGAGTCTGTGGACAGACCTACATTTTGATTCGATTTGGGATGATGTTAATATTGAAAGGACAATTTATGACTGGCTTTGTTGGGATATGGTTTATCAACTTCCTTTCGGTATAATGTGGAGACTATTTGTCAGAAGTGGATTTAGTTAGATTGAACACAAGTAGACTGTTAACAGGACCCAGCTTGAAAATACCATAATGGTAAGAACTTGGCATAAATCTCTTCAAGTATCAGGAATACAAAACTTGCATATATATGTTGAAAAATAGCAACAGAATTTAGATTTAAAAGACTGAAATCAGAGTGTGAACTATACCACATCCATCTGTAGTTTGCAGTGACAGCCCTAGAGCCACAGAGCAGGGTCTAGTGAAACATAACACCTCAAAAGTATTTACTAGGTTAACAAGTTGTATCCTTAAGGAAAATTTTAGGAAGAAAGATTGCCTCAAAATTTTTTTGACAAAATAAAAAACAAACAAACAAAAAAAAACAAACAAAACCTAAGGTTTTGCACTCATGATATTTCTAGTCCTCCAGTCGGCCTCCTTTAAGGCTTGTGACTGTTGGCCTAGACAATATGATTGGACAGAAACCTGAAAAAGGCCAGGATGGCTAGACAACATGAATTAGAGGAGAATGACAACTGTAGCCTTTCTTGTAAAATTACAGTTGACCCTTGGGCAGTGGGGGGGTCAGGGGTCCTGATCATTATATAGCCACAAGTCCATGAATACCTTTGTTACTCTCAAAACTAATAGCCCACTGTTGACTAGAAGTCTTACCAATAACATAAGCAGTCAATAACACATATTTTGTATGTTACATGTATTGTATACTTTAGTTTTACAATAAAGTAAGCTAGAGAAAAAAAATGTTATTAAGAAACTCAAAAGGAAAAGAAAATGCATTTGCAGTACTGCTCTGTATTTACTGAAAGCAATCAGGGGGCCCTGGGTGGCTCAGTCGGTTAAGCATCTGACTTCTGCCCAGGTTATGATCTCGCAGTCCATGAGTTCGAGCCCTACATCAGGCTCTGTGCTGACAGCTCAGAGCCTGGAGCCTTCTTCGGATTCTGTGTGTGTCTCTCTGCCCCCTCCTCTGCTCAAGCTCTCTCTCTCCCTCAAAAAATAAATAAAACATTACAAAATATTTAAGACATTACAAATTTACCTTACAAAAATATTTTTTAAAAAAGAAAACAATCTGCATATAAGTGGACCTGTGCAGCTCAAACCCTGTGTTGTTCAAGGGTCAATTGTACTTATTTCTTAAGATTGCACTGTAAAATAATCACTACACACACTTGATTTTTCTGTTCCCTGAGAAATCATGCCCTTTATATGTTATACATAAAAGAAACATTATTTTTGGGAGCACCTGGGTGGCTCTGTCAGTTAAGCGTCCGACTACGGCTCAGGTCATGATTCTCACGGTTTGCGAGTTCGAACCCAGCCTCAGGTCTGTGCTGACAGCTCAGAGCCTGGAGCCTGCCTCAGATTCTGTGTCTCCCTCTCTCTCTCTGCCCCTCCCCCACTTGTGCTCTGTCTCTCTCAAATAAATAAATAAATGTAAACAATTTAAAAAGGAAACATTTTTTTTTGGGGGGGGGGGGCGCCTGGGTGGCGCAGTCGGTTAAGAGTCCGACTTCAGCCAGGTCACGATCTCGCAGTCCGTGAGTTCGAGCCCCGTATCGGGCTCTGGGCTGATGGCTCAGAGCCTGGAGCCTGTTTCCGATTCTGTGTCTCCCTCTCTCTCTGCCCCTCGCCCGTTCATGCTCTGTCTCTCTCTGTCCCAAAAATAAATAAACGTTGAAAAAAAAATGAAAAAAAGAAACATTTTTTATAATCTATAATATACATACAATTTATTTTTCCTAGATTTTTTTCCCAAGACTAGAGAATAGACAACTACTACCACATAAACTATGTGAGGAGAAATTAACAATTCATTTAAACCATATTATTTCCTAGTCATGGTGTTTTTAAATAATAACTCACATGCAAATTTTAAAAGATTTGATTTTAAACATAAAGAAAACCAATTTTACCCTCACTAAGAAAAACCTGTCCAATTTTGGACTATCAAACTCATGATGGCAGACTTTCGAAGTTTTTCTGTGTGTTATAAAAGGTGATGTAGGGGCGCCTGGGTGGCGCAGTCGGTTAAGCGTCCGACTTCAGCCAGGTCACGATCTCGCGGTCTGTGAGTTCGAGCCCCACGTCAGGCTCTGGGCTGATGGCTCAGAGCCTGGAGCCTGTTTCCGATTCTGTGTCTCCCTCTCTCTCTGCCCCTCCCCTGTTCATGCTCTGTCTCTCTCTGTCCCAAAAATAAATAAAAAACGTTGAAAAAAAAAAATTTAAAAGGTGATGTAATTTCAAACTAATCATGTACATAGAAGTAGAAAAATTGGATATCCCAGAAGTTGAGCTTAATGCAAACGTGAGTCAGTAATCATTAAAATATGCTTTATCAGACTTCAATAATTTTAAATATCTCTTAAGAATTCCCAACTGTTTCATTGATTTGGGGGACTTCTTTTTCATGCATATATTTAAGCCTCTCAAATCCTGAGAATTGTTTTATTAGCTAAATCCCAAAACTGATATTATTATGTTATTTCGTGTCATTTTGTAATTAAACTTGTTATTGCTGTTTTGGCACAATTGATCATCTACATGTATGTGGCCAAATATTTAAATTTAATTTTTTTTTTAATATACTGCTTGTTTGAATTAGGGTACAAACATGACCCTACATTGTGCTTTGTAGATGTGCCTTTTAAGTCTGTTTATTTTATTTATTTATTTATTTTAGGTACACTCCATGCCCAACATGGGGCTCGAGCTCGAGTCAGATCCAGAGTCACATGCTCTACCAACTGAGTCAGCCAGGTGCCCCCAAATATTTTTTTTTTTCTGAATGTCTTAAAGTTTTGGTCTCTAGTTACATTTCATTGGATTCCGAGAACATACACAATGTAACTTCAGTCATTTTAAAGGCCCTAGCTACAGGTATTTTATGTATTGACATTTAGCTATTAAATCCTTGCATTATGTTTTTAGAGTTTGCTGAAATTGAAATATTAACCATTAACTTTTTATATACAAACTAGAATTTTGTATTACTTCATATAAAGTATAAGAAATTGAGGGGCGCCTGGGTGGCGCAGTCGGTTGAGCGTCCGACTTCAGCCAGGTCACGATCTCGCGCTCCGTGAGTTCGAGCCCCGCATCGGGCTCTGGGCTGATGGCTCAGAGCCTGGAGCCTGTTTCCGATTCTGTGTCTCCCTCTCTCTCTGCCCCTCCCCCGTTCATGCTCTGTCTCTCTCTGTCCAAAAAATAAATAAATGTTTAAAAAAAAAATTAAAAAAAAAAAAAAAAGAAATTGGAATACTACAGGTCTTTTTATCCCTGATTATATGCAATAGTTCAGGAATTGTTAGACTATAGACCATGTGCCAAATTCTTACCTGTGATATATTTTTGTGTAGCCTCAAGTTAAAAATGTTTTTACATTTTATGAAAGCATATATTTTTTAAACTGGAATAATATTGAGAAAGAGAAGAGGATGATGAAAATCGAACAAGCTATAAGTGACCTGTAAATACTAAAGTTGACAATGTGACCATTTATAAATACATATGTGATAATTTTCAATACAGTAATCATAATTTCTAAGTTACTATATACTTTAAAGTATAAAATAGAATGTTTTATACTTTTTAAATTTTATTTACCACTTCTACAAAGAAAGAAGGGGAAAAAAGAAAAAAAAAACAAAGAAAGATATAGCATATACAGTCAGAGGAAGAAACAGGAAAATAAACAATCAGATTTATTCTGTCGTATCTTATATGATTAACATTCAATAAAATTCTAATCAAATTTTCAAACACAGTAAACCAGTATGAAGTATCTGCATTGTTCTATACTTGCTGTTGTTCTATTCTTCATTTTCCTATAATCAGACATTTCATAGACTCATTTGATTGTTATTTTTTATCTTTTCTATGATCCATTCTGCTTCTTTAATAAGATCATGAACCTAAGGATCAGAACTTCCTCTTGAGATGTTTTCTTTGTTTCAATACTACTATTGCTTCTGTTCCTTACTTATTATTTTTCTTTTGTGATAAGGAGTATAGGCCTTACTTTTTACAGTGCTCTTATAGATCTTGTGTAATCAGATTTTTTTTTATCCTTGTCTTGGTCCCTGGCAAATAAACTCTAAGTTCTTGAAATTTACCAAGTAATAGAAGTATCTATGTTATTCACAATGAGCCATGATAGTTTATGATGACTAGAAGACTCACACGGGGCATACCATGCCAGAGGCCAACAGTGTAATTAGAGGATTGGGACTTTGAGCCACAGGGTAACAGCCTATCTTCCAAGGATTTGAACACAATAGCACCATAAATCGACTGCTTACAATTGAAATGTATTTATCACTTGATCCAACTATGGCAGAATACACTTTCGACTCAAGTTTGCATGAAACATTCACTAAACTAAACTTAATTTTTGGCCATAAAGTATACCTTAAAAAATTTAAATATAG
The DNA here is from genome assembly GCF_014898765.1 of Herpailurus yagouaroundi. Taxonomy (NCBI): domain Eukaryota; kingdom Metazoa; phylum Chordata; class Mammalia; order Carnivora; family Felidae; genus Herpailurus; species Herpailurus yagouaroundi. The sequence continues at coordinate 838,133 of NW_024412401.1, forward strand.
AAATCACACAATGTAGATCACAATTGAATTAAACTAGAAATCAATAACAAAAAGATTAATGGAAAGTTCCAAAATATGTGGAGATTAAGCATGACACATCTCACTAACACATGGGTCAAAGAAAAAAAATCTCAATTTAAAAAATACTTTTATTTATTTATTTTTTTAAATCTTTATTTTTGAGAGACAGAGTGCAAGCAGGGGAAGAACAGAGAGGGAGACACAGATTCTGAAGCAGGCTCCAGGCTCCAGGCTCCAAGCTGTCTGATGGGGGCTTGAACTCACAAACTGTGAGATCATGACCTGAGCTGAAGTCAGATGCTTAACCAACTGAGCCACAAGGATGCACCCAAAACATACTTTTAATTAAGTGAAAATAAAAATACAACTTAACAAAATTGGTGGGATATAGCAAAAAAGGTGTACAGAATTTAATGTATATATTAGAAAAGAAAAATCTAAAATCAGTAACATAAGCATTTACCATAGGAAATTAGAAACAGTAGAGTAAATTTAGTCCCAAAGTAAGATCAAGAAAATAAGTAATAAAAATTAGAAGAGAAATCAATAAACTTGAAAATAGGAAATCAAGAGAAAATCCACAAAAGTAAAAGCTGATTACTTGAAAAGATCAATAATATTAATAAACCTCTAGTCAACCTAAGAAAAGAAAAAAGACACAAATTACTGACATGAGGAATGAAAGAGGAGAATATCACTGCAGATCCCACTACACTTTAAAAGGATATTAAAGGAATATTGTGTACAATTCTATAAACACAAATCTGATAGGCTAGATAAATGGAGCAATTCCTTGAAAAACATATTTACCAAAACTCACACAAAAAGAAATAGAGGTTTATTAGGCCTCTACCTTTTAAATAAATTGAATAGATAATTAATAATTTTCCAAAATATAAAGTATCAGCCTCAGATGGGTTCACTGGTAAATCCTCCCAAATATTTAAGGAAGAAAATAAATCAATCATCTACAACCTCTTTTAGAAGATAGAAGTGGAGGGAATACTCCCTATCATTCAGTGAGTCCAGCATTACCCTAAGATGAAAAGAAGACAAAGACATTTCAAGAGAGGGAAACAACAGACCATATCTCTCATGAACAAAGGGATTTTTAAAAATCCTCAATAACACATTAGCAAATCAAATTCAATAATGTGTAAAAAGAACTATACACTATGACCAAGTGGGATTTCTCACAGGTATGCAAAGCATTTTCAACATTTGAAAAAATTAATGTAATCCATCATATTAATAAGTTAAAGAAGAATCATGATTATATCAATGGAAGCAGCTATGCACTTGACAAAAATCTAATATTTACTCATGGTAAAAACTCTCAGTAAACTTAGAGAGGGAAATTTCTCAAACTGATGAAGAATATATAAATGAAATCTATCAATAATATCATTCTTATTGCTGAGAAACTTAAAAATTCCTATTGATATTATGTACAAGGCAAACACGTCACTTTCCACCACTTATTTTCAACATAGTACTAGATGTCATAACTAATTCATTATGACAAGAAGAAGAAATAAAACAGTGATTGAGAAGCAATACATAAAACTCTCTTTGTTCATAGAAGACACGATCATCTATCTATAAAATTCACAAAAATTGACAAAAAAAAAAAAAAAAACCTGCCATGAAACTTCTATAAAATGATAGAAGTGAAGACAGCAGAGAAGAAAGATTTGAGTTCATCTTCTATGGACACACCAAGGCTGTGACCACATATAGTACAACTCACTGTGAAAGCAACCTGAAGAAGACTACGAATACACACACACACACACACACACACACACACACACTTTTTGATATGCTCACTCTCTCTCTGTGGGCAGAAATGTGGTTAGGAATGAACCCCCTAGAATGGTAACCCATACGTAGGATGGATGTCACAGGGTCGAAAGTCATCCTGAGAAGGAAGGAACAGGTCCTTCATTGGATGGCTTTTGCTTTAGGGATCTGCCCTGGGAAAACAAGCCCCCTTAATATCTGGCTTTGAAAATCAGTGGGGCTTAACTCAGGAAGAGCCAGATAGCTATAGGAAATTGAGATTCTTCTCTTGAAGGTCCAGCTCCCAATATCACTCACTCTGAGACCCAGAACAGTGGCAGCAGTTCGAAAAGCACCTGAGCCATATGTGAAGATTTACTGACTGAGTTTAGAGTGTGTGCTGGTGGGGCAGGGACCTGTAGAAACATTCTCCAGGAATTAAAGCACTGACAGGTGCCATTTTAATCACCGTCCTTCAGGCTTCCTTGCTGGGTGCTTGTGGGCACCAGTACTGACACTCACCATTTACCTTGTCAGCATGGCTCACCGCACTAGTGTTTCCCCAAAGACCTGCCTCTCCCAATCTGCCGTCCTTGGAAGGCGTGCTTCCAAAACGGTTCCCAATCATTCATGCTCAAAAGGTAGCCTTGGTTGGAACCAGTCCCCCCCACACCCAAGTAACTACAACCTCATCATACCCTGTGGGAAGCCTCAGCACAAACTGGAACCTCTCTAAAGCAACTCTTGCACCCTGGAAGGGGGGGTGCGGGCAGCCCTACTCACCAATATGCCTAATAGTTGTGGCTGAACCTCGAAGTCTGCAACACTAGGGCTAAACTCATCCACCAGCATGATTGCAATAGTTGTAGCCAGCCTCACAGCCAGCCACACAGGGGCGAGCCCCACCAGACAGCATTCCCATAGCAATTACAACCCAGCCACAACAGGATGGCACAAGCAGCCTGCATAAGGGACACTCCTGGAGCACTAGGTCCTGGTAACCAGGCGGGATTGTGCTACTGGGCCCAATAGAATGCCTTCTACATAAGGCCACTATTTTCAAGATCAGGAGACATAGTTAACCTATGTAGAAATGAACCTAGAGAATCAGACAAAATGAGAAAACGAAAAATATGTTCCAACGAAAGAACAAGACAAAACCTCAGAAAAAGGATTAAACAAAACAGAGAAAACTAATCTTCCTGAAAAAGAGTTCAAAGCAACGGTCATAAAGATATTCACTGGATTTGGTGGAAGAGTGGGCAAACTCAGTTATAACTTCAAAAAAGAGATAGAAAATATGAAAAAGAACCAATGGAGCTAAAGAATACAAAAGCTGAAATGAAAAAAATACACCAGAGGGAATCAATAGTAGATTAGAAAATTCAAAAGAATGGATTAACTATTTAAAAGACAGGGTAGTGGGAATTATTCAAGCAGAATAGCACACACACACAAATGAATTTTATAAAATGAGGATGGGTTGAAAGAGTTCTGAGACACCATGAAACATACTAAAACTCACAATACAGGAATAATAGAAGGAGGAGAGAGAGAAAAAGTGGCAGAAAACTACTTGATGAAATAATATCTGAAAACTTCCCTAACCTGTAGAAGGAAAACACATCCAGGTCCAGAAAGCAAAGAGAACCCCAACAAGATGAACCAAAAGATATTCATACCAAAACACATAATAATTAAAATCTGAAAAAAATTAAAGAGAGTTTCTTAATAACAGCAAGAGAAAAGCAGCTAGTAACATATAGGGGAACACCCATAAGGTTATAAGCTTATTTTTCAGCAGAAACATTTCAGTCCAGAAGGCAGTCATGATATATTCAATGTGCTGAAAGAAAGAAAACAAACAAACAAACAAGCCTACAATCAAGAACACTCTGCCTGGCATAAAAAGTGTCCAAAACAAAAGTTATAGGAGTTCATCACCAGTAAACTAGCCTTACAAGAAATGTTAAAGGGGGCTTCCTCAAACAGAAAATAGCATAACTAAAAGACAAAAAGGAAAAAAAAAAAGCTTCACTGATAAAGGCAAACAGAGTAACAATTTTAGATCAATTACTTATAAAGCTAATATAAATGTTAAAAATCAAAAGTAGTAAAATCAATTATATTTACAATAAGTAGTTAAGGGATTAATAAAGTAAAAATATGTAAAATATGAGGTGAAGTCCATAAAACATGGGAAGCAGGGAGTAAACAATGTAGTGCTTTTAGAATGTGTTCAAGTTAAACAACCACCAACTTAAAATAGATGCAATATACATATAATGTTATAAATGAATCTCATGGTAACGACAAACCAAAAACCTATAATTGATACATGAAAAAATAAAGAGAAAATAATTTGAACATAACACTAAAGTCACCATATCACAAAGAAAGAGCAAAAGGAAACAGAAAAGAACTACAAAAACAACAAGAAAACAATGAACAAAATGGCAATAAGTACATATATATCAATAATTACTTTAAACATAAATGGATTCAATGATCCAATTAAAAGACAAGGTTAACTGAGTGGATAAAAAAGAACCATTTAGGGGCGCCTGGGTGGCGCAGTCGGTTAAGCGTCCGACTTCAGCCAGGTCACGATCTCGCGGTCCGTGAGTTCGAGCCCCACGTCAGGCTCTGGGCTGATGGCTCAGAGCCTGGAGCCTGTTTCCGATTCTGTGTCTCCCTCTCTCTCTGCCCCTCCCCCGTTCATGCTCTCTCTCTGTCCCAAAAATAAATAAACGTTTAAAAAAAAAAAAAAAAAAGAACCATTTAGGGGCACCTGGGTGGCTCAGTTGGTTAAGTGTCCGACTTTGGCTCAAGTCATGATCTCACGGTTCGTGGGTTAGAGCCCCGCATCAGGCTCTGTGCTGACAGCTCAGAGCCTGGAGCCTGCTTCAGATTCTGTGTCTCCCTCTCTCTCTGCCCCTCCCCTGATTACGCTGTCTCTCTTTGTCTCTCAAAACCAAATAAATGTAAAAAAAGAAAAAGAACCATTTATATGCTGCTTACAAGAGAATTACTTCAGACCTAAAGATACATATAAACTGAGAGTGAAAGGATAGAAAAAAATATTCCATGCAAATATAAAAAAGTAAACAAACAAAAAGCAGGAGTAACAGTACTTATTTCAGACAAAACAGACTTTAAAAATAAAGGCTGTACAAGAGAGAAAGAAGGGCATTGCATAATGATAAAAGGATCAATCCAAAAGTGAATGGAATCATTATAAATATCTCTGAACCCAACATAGAACATCTAAATATATAAAGCAAATGTTAATGGATACAAAAAGAGGAAAGAGAGTAACACAGTAATAACAGAGGATTTTAAAAACCCACTTAGATCATTGGATATATTATCTAGACAGAAAATCAATAAGTAAGCAGTGAATTTCAATGACATATGAGAGTAAATGAATTTAACAGACATATACAGAATATTACATCCCCAAACAGTAGGACAAGTGCACATGGAACCAAGTGCACATGGAACATTCTCCAGAACAAATTACATATTAGACCACAAAAAAAATGTCTGAATAAATATAAGAAAACTGCAATTGTATCAAGCATCTTTTTTTTGAGACAACAGTTATAAAGCTAGAAATCAACTACAATTAAAAAAAAAAACTGGGCGGGGCACCTGGGTGGTGCAGTCGGTTAAGCGTCCGACTTCAGCCAGGTCACGATCTCGCAGTCCGTGAGTTCGAGCCCCGCGTCGGGCTCTGGGCTGATGGCTCAGAGCCTGGAGCCTGTTTCTGATTCTGTGTCTCCCTCTCTCTCTGCCCCTCCCCCATTCATGCTCTGTCTCTCTCTGTCCCAAAAATAAATAAACGTTGAAAAAAAAATTAAAAAAAAAAAACTGGGAAAATCATAAACACGTGGAGGCTAACCAATATGCTACTAAATAACCAATGGGCCAATAAAGAAATCAAAACAAAATGAAGAAAAAATATCTTGAGGCAAATGAAATTAAAACAAAATATTCCAAAATCTGTGGGATGTGGCAAAAAGAACCCTAAGAAGGACATTTATAATGATAAAGGTCTACCTCAAAACAAAACAAAACAGCTCAAGCAAACAATATAACCTTATATCCAAAGGAACTAGAAGGAGAAGAAACAAAACATAATTTATTGGAGGAAAAATAATAAAGATATAATTGAAAATAAATGAAATCGAGAACAAAAAAATAGAAAAGATCAATGCAACTGAATAGTTGACTCTTTGAAAAGATAAACAGAATTGATAAACCTTTAGCCAGACTCATGAAGAATAAGAGAGAGAGGACTCAAATAAATATAATTAGAAACAGAAGAAAAATTACAACAAATACCACAGATATACTAAGAATAACAGGGGATTACTACAAAACACTATATGTAAACAAATTGGAAAACCTAGAAAAAATGGATAAGTTCCTAGAAGCATACAATCCTCCAGGACTGAATCAGGAAAAAATAAAAAATCTGGACAAATAGATTACTAGCAACAGAATTGTACCAGTACATAATCAAAAACTACCAATAAACAAAAGTCCAGGACCAGATGGATTCTCTGAACAAGGTGAATTCTACCAAACATTTAAAGAAGAGTTAATACATATTCTCTTCACACTAGTCCACAAACAGGAAGGGAAAGAATGTTTCCAAATTCACTCTAGGAGGCCAACACAACCCCAATACCAAAACCAATAACGCTACAAGAAAGAAAGAAAGAAAGAAAGAAAGAAAGAAAGAAAGAAAGAAAG
>NW_024412401.1:844706-892151 GCF_014898765.1 Herpailurus yagouaroundi
AAGAAAGAAAGAAAGAAAGAAAGAAAGAAAGAAAGAAAGAAAGAAAGAGAAAGAAAATGACAGGCCAATCTCCCTTTGCATAAATGCAAAAATCCTCAACAAAATACTAACAAAACTAATTCAACAATACATTAAAAGGATTAATTGCTATGATCAAGTGGGATTTATTCTAGGGATAGAAGTATGTTTCAATATTCACAAATCATTCAACATGATACACCACATTAACAAGATGTAGGATTAAAAATCATATGATCCTTTCAATAGACGCAGAAAAAACATTTGACAAAACTCAACACCCATTTATGTTAAAAACTTTCAACAAAGTGCATACAAAGGGAACAGACCTCAACATATAAAGGCATATATTACAAACCTATAGCTAACATCAGGAATAAGACAAGGATTTCCCCTTTCCCAGTTTTATCAACACATTACTGGAAATCTTAACCATTTTGATGAGAGAAGGAAAAGAAACAATAGGCATTCAAATTGGAAAGCAAGGAGTAAAACTATCACCATTAGCAGATGACATGATACTACATACAGAAACTTCTAAAGACTCAAACAAAAAACTGTTAGAACTATTCAAATACCAATAGCATTTTTTGCAAAACTAGAACAAATAACCGTAAAATTTGTATGGCAAAGACCCTGAACACCCAAAACAATCTTGATAAAGAATAAAGGTGGAGGATCACTCTCCCTGATTTTGAACTATACTACAAAACTTTAATAATAAAAATAGTATGGTCCAGGGACAAAAATAGGCACATAGGTCAATAGAAAAGAATAGAAAGCCCAGAAAGAAACCCATGTTTATATGGTCAATTAATCTATGACAATGAGGCAAGAATATACAATGGGGAAAAGAATCTCTTCCAACAGATGTTGTTGGGAAAACTGGAAAACCACATACAAAAGAATAAAACCAGAGCACTTATGCCATAAATAAATTCGAAATGGATTAAAGACCTAAATGTGAGACCTGAAACCATAAAACTCCTAGAAAAAAACATAGGCAATAAGTTCTTGAACATTAGTCTTACCAATATTTTTGGATACATTTCCTCAGGCAAGGGCAACAAAAGTAAAAATAAACAATTGGAACTAAACTAAAAAATTTTTGCAAAACAAAGCAAACCATCAACAGAAAGAAAATGCAATCTTCTGAATGGGAGAATGTATCCAATAAGTTGTTAATATCAAAATATATAAAGAACTCCTACAACTCAACATCAACTCCCCCAAATCCAAATAAGAGGTGTGAGGTGACCTGAATATTTTTTTTCCAAAAAATACATAATGATGAAAAATAGGCACGTGAAAAGATCCTCACTACTCATCAAAGAAATGTAAATCAAAACCACAATAAGAAATTACCTCACACCTGTCAGAATGGCTATTATCAAAAAGACAAGAGATTAACAAGTATTAGTGAGAATCTGAAGAAAAGGGGACCCTCACACAATGTTGGTGGGAATGTAAATTGGTGCAGCCACTGTGGAAAAAAAATTAAAAATAGAAATTTCATACAATCCAGTAATGTTACATTGGATATTTATCTGAAGAAAACAAAAACACTAATTTGAAAACAGATATGTACCCCCTTGTTCACTGAAGCATTATTTACCATAGTCAAGATATGGAAGCAACAGAATTGTCCACTGATAGACAAATGGATAAAGAGTATGTGGTGAAGTGTGTGTGTGCGTGTGTCTGCACACATGTGTGTACACTATGGATTATTAGCCACACAAAAGAGTTCAATCTTGCCATTTGTCATGACATGGATGGATGGATATAGAGAGTATTTTGTTAAATGAATGAAATCAAACAGAAAAGGAAAAAATACCAGATGATTTAATGTATTTGTGGAAAAAAATGAAATAGAAACAAAGTCATAAGTACAGAGAACAAACTGGTAGTTGCCAGGATGGTGGGGGTATGAGTGAAATAGATGATGGGGATTAAGATTAAGTTTATAAGCTTCAAGCTATAAAATAAATAAGTCACAGGGATGTAAAGCACAACATAGGGAATATAGTCAATGATATTGTAATAAGTTTGTACGGTGACTATATTTATCAAGGTGAGCATTTCAAAACTGTATATAAATGTTGAGTCACAATGTTGTACACCTGAAACCAAAATAATATTGTATATAAGCTGTACTTCAATGGAAAATTAATTAAAAGGAAAAACAAAAGAAGACAAACTTCTATAACTGACAAAGCATTTATGAAGAGGTTGTAGGATACAGAGTTAATTTACAAAAGTCAATTGCTTTCCTACACACTAGCAATAAAAAAAAAAATGGGATTCGAAATAAAAAATATAAGAGATTTTGGTCCAAGGCGGCTATGTTGGAAAACCCTAACTCACATCCTCCACAGACACACCAAATCAATACCTATTTATAGAGCTGTCCCTACTGAAGAACTGAGGACTAAATGAACAGCTTCTGCACGACAAAAGATAGAGAGACCACAGAGAGAAAAGCAGGAGGACAGACATTGTAACAAGGGAAACCCAACCCTAATGCTGGGAACTGTGGTGGGGAGTAGTAGTATTGAGGGATTGTGAGCAGACTTGACTCCCTGGGTCACAGAAAAAAGCCGTTGTTTGAAAGGGCAACTAGAATGTAAAGGAACCAGTTCTAGAACCCTGCCAAATGTTGGGAGGGCCGCTGGAACTTATGGTCAAAGTGACTGTTCCACAGTTTATGTTCTCTCTGCACATTGATAGCACAGACAGGAGCAGGGTCTAGATGCCAGGGGTGGCCTGTTGCCTCAGTGAGCCCTGGGCCTTTAGCCCACCCAGCCTTGGATGCACTGGGGCACAGAAAAAAAAAAAAAAAAAAAAAAAAAAAAAAAAAAGCTATGGTTCAAAAGAGCAGCTAAAGTATACAGATCCAGCCCTAGAACTCCACCAAATGACAGAGGAGTACCTAGAATTCTCTCTGGGTTGAAGATGCTATTGAGTACCACAGTTTATGTTCCCCCTCCATCTTGAAAGCATAGATGGGAGCAGGGTCCAAATGTAATAGCCAGCCATGAGCACCAGCCATCCAACCAAGGCAGCCCCAGCACAGCACAAAATGGTACACCCTTGGTCAGTGCTTATTATAGTTTCAGGCACCTTGCCAAGGTAACACAGGCACAAAACACTCCATAACGCTCCAGGCCCATACCAGTATGGCTCCAGATGACTTGCTAGGACACTCACATCAAGACTAACCCAGGACTTTTCTGCATGAGCCTGCATTGGTTCCAGAAGACCCACAGGGCACCCCTTGCATAGAGTACCCCCAGTAACCCCCAGCCCATACTGGCCTTGGCTTCAGCCATCCTGCCAGTCACCTTCTGTGCAGAGTGACACATAATATCCTGGCTCACATCCCACCTCAGCTACAGCCACCCTGCCAGGGCACCCTCTGTACTGAGAACTGCAGGACATCTTGACGAGCACCAACTTCAGCTTCAGCTGTCTTCCCACGGTGTCCTCTTTGTGGAGATCCCCAGGAACCCTTAGCTAGTACCCACTTCACCTGTAACTGTCTTGCCAGGGTGTGGCCTGCATGGAGAACCCAGGACCACCAGCTCACAACCCACCTTGGTTAGAGCCACCACACTGAGGTACCCCCTGCATGAGGAGATCTGGGACACCCCAGCTTTCCCCCACTTAAGCTTCATCTACCTTCTTAGGGTGCTCTCTGTGTGGAGAGACCCAGGACCCCCCCTGTCTTGTACCAATTTTATCTTCAGCTATCCTGCCATGGCACTTTCTGCACAGAGAAACCTAGGATTACCCTGGACCTCTTCCACTTTAGCTTTAGCTGTCCTGCCAGTGTGCCCTCTGTGCACAGAACCCTGGTACCACCAGGCTTGCTCCCACTTCAGCTTTAGCAATCCTACCTGGGTACTCTCTGCATGGAGAGCCCTGGTACCACCCTGACTCATACCCACTTCAGTTCTGGCCATCCCACCAAGGCAGCATAGTACATAATGCCCCAAACTCCCATCTCATACCAGCCTTGGCTTGATCCATCCAGCCAAAGTCACCAGGCATGCAAAGTCCACACAGGAGATGACCATACACAAGACCATTCCTTCAACTCAAAGAAAAGTAGCTGTTCTGCCGGGTTAATCGAAACAAATATAGAAAATCAAGCAAAATGAGAAGAAAGAGGAAAAGCCTCCATAAAAAAGCAAGACAAATGCTCAGAAAAATAATGATTATTCATAAAGAGTTTAAAGTAATGGTCATAAAGATGCTCACCAGACTGGAGAGAAGAGAAGAAGAACTCAGTGAGAACTTCAACAAAGTAATAGAATATATAAAAAGAACCAATGACACTTAAAGAATACAAGAACTGAAATAAAAAAATACAGGAGAGGTATAGTATATTAGAGATACTGAGAGATTAGAGGAGATTAGAGGAAGCAGAACAATGGATCAGGTATCTGAAGACAGGGAAATGGAAAGCACACAAACTGAAGAGCAACAAAGTGAAAATTTAAAAAAGAGGATAAATTAAGGGATGTCTTGGGCAATATCAAGCAAACAAACATTCTCATTATAGGGATCCCAGAGGAGAAGAGAAAGAAAAAGGGACAGACAATTATTTGAAGAAATACTAGTTGCAAATGTCCCTAACCTGAAAAAGGAAACAAACATTCATGTTCAAGAATGACAGAAGATCACAAACAGAATGATCCAAGGAGGGCCATACTACAACACACTATAATTAAAATGTCAAAGATTAACAATAAAGAGAAGTTTAAAAGCAGCAAGAAAGAAGAAAATAGTGACAAACAATGGAAACTGCATAAGACTCTCAGCTGATTCTTTAGGAGAAATTTTGCAGGACAGAAGGCAGTGTCATGATATATTCAAAATGCTGAAAGGAAAAATAAAACTACCACCAAGAATACACTACTTGTCAAGGTTATCTTTCAGAATGAAGGGGAGATAAAGGGCTTCCTAGACAAACAAAACTTAAAAAGAAGTTCATCACTACTAACCCCGGCTTACAAGAAATGTTAAAGGGAGTATGAAAAGGCCATAATTCAAAATAATAAAATTATGAATGAAAAGATGTAAAATATGACAACATTTATGTAAAAAGAGAAAGGGAGAGTAAAAAAAGAAATTCTTGTAGAATGTGTTCAAAATTAAGTGACTCTCAACTTAATCTAAATTGCTATATATTAGGATGTTGTAAACAAACCTTATGGTAATAATAATAAAAAAAAAACTATAATAGATACATGAAAAATAAAAACAAAGTATTCCAATCATAACATTAATGAGAGCCATCAAACAACGATAGAGCAAGGAAAGAACAGAGAACTAAAAAATCCACCAGAAAACATTTAACAAAATGGCAATTAGTACATACCTATCAATAATTACTTAAAATGAAAATCATCTAAATGTTCCAATCAAAAGACATAGGATGAGAGAATGGATACAAATCAAGACCCATCTATATACTGCTTACAACAGCATCATTTCATACCTAAAGACATACATAGACTGAAAGTGAAAGGATAGAAAAAAGTTACCATGAAAATAGAAGTGAAAAACAGCTGGGGTAGCAATACTTGTAACATACAAAATAGACTTTAAAACAAAGACCATAAAAGATACAAGAATGGCATTGTCTAATGATAAAGGATCAATCCAACAAGAGGACATAGCAGTTGTAAATATCTGTGTACTTAACATTGGAGCATCTAAATTTATAACATAGATATTAACGAACATAAAAGAAAAACTGTCAGTAATAAAATATTAGTAGGGGACTTTAACACTGCACTTACATCAATGGGTAGATCATCCAGAAGGAAAATCATGAAGAAACAGTATTTTTAAATAATACATTGGACCAGAAGAACTTAACAGATGTATTGAGAATATTCCATCCCAAAACAATAGAATATGCATTCTTTTTAAGCACACATGGAACATTTTCCAGGATAGATCACATGTGCAATTATAAAACAAATCTCAATAAATTTAGGAAGATTAAAGTCATATCATTTGTCGTTTCTGACCACAATAGTATGAAACTAGAGGTTAATCACAAGAAAAACCCTGGGGGCAAAAACACAACACATAGAAATTGAACAACTTGCTACTAAGAAACCAATAGGCCAATAAAGATACCAAAGGGTGATTATGAAAATACATGGAGACAAATGAAAATATAAACAATCAAAAATCTTGAAACATAGCAAAAGAAGTTCTAGAGGGAAATTTATAGCAACATAGGTCTACCTCAAACAAGAAGAATCTCAAACCACCTAATCTTATAATCTAAGAAACAACAAAAAGAACAAGCAAATCCCAAAGTTAGTAGAAGGAAATAAATAATAAATATCAGAGCAGAAATAAATTAGAGATTAAAAAATATATAAATAAATAAATAAGATCAATGAAACCAAGAACTGGTTCTGTGAAAAAAACAATCCTGATAAATCTGTAGCCAGACTCATCAAGCAAAAAGAGAGAGGATTCAAATCAATAAAAGCAAGAGTGAAAGAAGAGAAGTACAACTGACAGCACAGAAATACAAAGAATTATAAGGACTATTAAAAGAAATTATAATAATATAATATATAATATTATATTATATATAATAATAATAATAATAATATAATGACAACAAAGTGGACAACCTAGAAGAAATGGATAAATTCCTAGAAACATACTATATTACAAAACTGAATCTGGAAGAAATAGAAAATTGAAACAGACCCATTACTAGTAATGAAATTGAATTGGTAATCAAAAAACACCCACTAACAAAGGTCTAGGACCAGATGGATTCACCAAACCAGGTGAAATCTCTAAGCATTTAAAGAAGAGTTAATACATTTTTTTTTTCAAACTATTCTAAGAAATAGAAGGAAAGTTTCCAAATATATTCTCCAAGGCCAGCATTATCTTGATACCAAAACTGGACAAAGACACTACAAGAAAAGACTACAGGCCAATAACCCTGATGAACATAAATACAAAAATCCTCAACAAAATATTAGCAAACTATATCAATAATACATTGAAAGATGATTCACTGTGATCAAATGAGTTTTATTCCAGGGATGGATGCAAGGATGGTTGAGTAGTCACAAATCAATCAATGTGATATATGATGTTAATAAACAGAGGATAAAAAAAATATACATGTGATCGGACACCTGCATGGCTCAGTCAGTTAAGTGTCAAGCTCTTGATTTAACCTCAGGTCTTGATCTCACTGTTCATGAGATCAAGCCCCATGTTAGGCTCTGCACTGACAGTGCAGAACCTGCTTGGGATTCTTCTCTCTCTCTCTCTCTCTCTCTCTCTCTCTCTCTCTCTCTCTCCCCCTCCCCTGCTCATACTCTCTATCTCTCTTAAATCAATAAACATTAAAAAAAATTGTGATCATCTCAATGATGCAGGGAAAGCATTTGACAAAATGCAACATCCATTCATGGTAAAAATTCTCCACATTGTGGGTGGAGAGGGAACATACCTCAGCCTAATAAGGACCATCTATGAAAAACCCACAGGTAACATCATACTCAATAGTGAATACCTGAGAGGTTTCCTTTAAGATCAGGAACAAGACAAGGATGTCCACCTTCACCACTTCTATTCAAACTAGTAGTAGAAATCCTAGGTGTAGCAATCATACAAGAAATCACCAGATTACTAAGGAAGTAGTTATACTGTTACTATTTGCAGATAACATGATAACGTACATGGGACACTCCAAATACTCTACCAAAAACTCTTAGAAATAATAAAGGATTTCAGTAAAGTTACATGATACCAACTTAATATGCAGAAATATGCTGCATTTCTATAAACTAATAACAAAGTAGCAGAAAGAGAAGTTAAGACAATAAATCCATTTACAATTACACCAAAAAAGAACAAGATACCTATGAATAAACTCAATCCAGAATGTGGTAAATCTATACTCTACGAACTATCAGACACTGATGAGAAAAGTTGAAGATGACACAAACAATTAGGAGAATTAATATTATTAAAAAAAATGTTCATATTACCAAAGCAATCTACAGATTCAGTGCAATCCCTAACAAAATACCAAGAGCATTTTCCACAGATACACACAATAATACTAAAATTTGTACAGATCACAAAAGACCTGGAGAGCCAATCTTGAGAAAGAACAAAACTGGAGGGATCAAAATCCCAGATTTCAAGACATACTACAAAGCTGTGTCGATCAAAACAGTATTACACTAGAACAAAAATAGAAATGTAGATCGATGGAACAGAATAGAGAGCCCAGATATAAACCTACAGATTTATGGTCAATTAGTTCACAACAAGGCAGGCAAGAATATAGAATGGGGAAAAAATAATCTCTTCAATAAATGGCGCTAGAATAAATGGTCAGTTATATGCAAAAAAAAAAAAAAAAAAAAAAAGAAAGAAACTGAACCACTGTCTTACACCTACATACACAAAAATAAACTCAAAATGGATTAAAGATGCAAATGTGAGACCTGAAATTATATTTTCTGGATATGTTTCCTCTGGCCAGAGAAATAAAAACAAGAACAAAGTATTGGCACTACACCAGAATAAAAAGGTTTTGCACAGCAAAATGAACAGGTAAGCTACTGATTGGGATAAGATATTTGCATGTGATATATTTAATAAGGGATTAACATCCAAAAAGGAACTCATAAAACCCAACCCCAAAACAAAACAAAACAATTAATAAACAGGCAGAAGCCCTGAATCAGCATTTTTCCAAGAAGACATCCAGATAGCCCACGGATACATGAAAAAATGCTCAACATCCCTAATCATCAAGGATATACAAATCAAAACCACAATGAGATATTTCACTCCTGTCAGAATGGCTAGAATCAAAAAGACATGAAATAACAAGTTGGCAAGGATGTGGAGACAAAAGAACCCTCGTGCACTATTGGAAATGTAAACGATGTAGCTACTATAGAAAACAGTAAGGAAGTTTCTCAAAAAATTAAAAATAGAAACATCATATGATCCACTAAATTTTCTTCTGAGTACTTACTCATAAAAATGATGGGGCGCCTGGGTGGCGCAGTCGGTTAAGCGTCCAACTTCAGCCAGGTCACGATCTCTCGGTCCGTGAGTTCGAGCCCCGCGTTGGGCTCTGGGCTGATGGCTCAGAGCCTGGAGCCTGTTTCCGATTCTGTGTCTCCCTCTCTCTCTGCTCCTCCCCCGTTCATGCTCTGTCTCTCTCTGTCCCAAAAATAAATAAACGTTGAAAAAAAAAATTAAAAAAAAAAAAATGAAAACACTATTGGAAAATACACATGTGCCCCTAAGTTTATTATAGTATTAATTACAATAGCCAAGACATGTAAGCAACTCAAGTATCTATCAATAGATGAATGGATAAGAACAATGTGATACACACACACACACACACACACACGCGCACATTCACACAATGGAGTATTAATCAGCCAAAAATGAGAGTAAGCTCTTGCCATTTGTGACAACATGGATAGACTCAGATGGCATCATTCTAAGTAAAATAATTGACAGAGAAAGATAAATTCCATATTATTCCATTTATATGCGGAATCTAAAAAAACAAAACCAACCAAGCAGCCAACGGAATCAGACCCATAAATACAGAGAGCAAATTGATGGCTGCCAGAGGCATAGCGTAGGGGAATGGAAAAATGAGACAAGGAGAGTGGGAGATAAAGGCTTCCACTTATGGAATGAATAAGTCCTAAGGATAAAAGGTACAGTATAGGTCATTATTCAATAGTATTATAATAGTGTTGTATGTTGACAGATGGTAGCTACTCTCATGGTAAGCATAGACTAATGTATAGTCTTGCTGAATCATTATGTTGTACATTTGAAGCTAATATAGCATTGTGTATCAACCCTACCTCAATTAGAAAATCCCAAATACTATTCAAAATTTCATTCTAAAAATGAAATTCTTACTATAAACGTAAAAGAAACATATGTGCAAAATCTATAGGAGAAAAATTCCAAAGACTGATGAAAATAAAAAATATATTGAGAAATATTACACAATAATGGATAGGAAGACTTAATATTGCCAAGATTTCAATACTTCCCAAATTGATGTATAGATTCAATGTAACTTCAATCAAAATTCCAGCCAGTTATTTTATTAGTATTGACAAACTAATTATAAATTCTATAGGGAGGGCCAAGAGACCCATAAATAGCTAACACAATATAAAATAGAACAAAGTGGGGGGACTAAAACTGCTCAAATTCAAGACTTAGTGTAACACTACTACAGTCATCAAAACAGTGTGGTATTGGCAAAAGAATAGACAAATAGATAAATGGAATAATACGGACAGCCAAGAAACAGACCGACATAAATGTAGTTAATGGATCTTTGACCAAGGAGCATAGGCAATACAATAAAACAAAAATAGTCTCTTCAACAAATGGTGCTGGGACAACTAGACATGCATGTGCAAAAAAATCAGTCTGGACACAGAAATTATATCCTTCACCAAAACAATTCAAAATGGATCCCAGATTTAAATTTAAAATGTAAAACTATAAAATTCCTAGAAGATAACAAAGAGGAAATAATTCCAGATTGATAGCATTTGGTGTTGCCTTTTTAGATACAACACCAAAGGCAAGATCTCTGAAAGAAAGAATTGATAAGATTCCATTAAATGATAGATTCCATTAAAGTGAAAAGTCTCTGCTCTGAAAAAGCACCGTGAAGGAAATAAAAAGAAAAGCCACAGACTGGAAATACATAGTTACAAAAGACATCTGATAAAGGACTATTATTCAAAATACATGAAGAATAAGAAAACAATTAAAAAAAAATGTGCCAAATAACTGAAAGGACATCTAGACAAAGAAGATAATATAAATGACAAACAAATAAAAAGATAGTCTACTACATGTAATATACGGGAAAAACAAATTAAAACAAATATCACTACATACCTATTAGATTAGCCAAAATCCAAAAAATGAACAATGCTAAACACAGGTGAGGATATGGAACGACAGGAATTCTCACTCCTTGCTGGTGGGAACGCAAAATGTATAGACACTTTGAAAAGCTGTTTGGCAGTTTCTCACAAAAATCAATGTATGTTTACCATATGATGCAGCAATCACTCCTACTGATATTTACTTGAAAGGACTGAAAACTTATTTCCATATAAAAGCCTGGGCATTGGTATTTATAGAAGCTTACTCCATAATCACCAATACTTGTTAGCAACCAAGATGTCTTTCTGTATATGAACCAATAAATAAACGGTGATGTATCCAGATAATGGAATATTATTCAGTGCTAAAAAGAAATGACCTATGAAGTCATGAAAACAATGACTTAAATGTATATTACTACGTGAAAAAGCTAATCTGAGAAAGCTGCATACTGCATGCATGATGCTGACTCCACAACATTCTGAAAAATGCAAAACAATCGGCACAGTAAAAACGTCAGTGTTTGCCAGAGGTTAGCGTGGAGAAAAGGATGAATAAGTGAAACACAGAATATTTTTAGAATGGTGAAAACACTCTAAATGACACTGTAATGATGGATACATGCCATTATACATTTGTCCCAGCCTTTTGAATTACAACACCAAGAGTCAACCTTAAGGTAAACTATGGATGTTGGGCAATTATGATGTCTCAATGTAGTTTATCCTTGATAAAAAGAATATACCGTTCTAGTGAGTGATTTGATAATGAAGGAGGGTGTGCATGTGTGGGCGCAGAGGCCATATGGCAAATCTCTGTACCTTAATCTCAATTTTATAATAAGACTCTAACTGTTAAAACCACAAAGTCTTTAAAAAAGGATCAGGGTTTCCAGCGGTAAGCAGACAGTGAGAGATGATAAGCAGAGGACAGAATTTTTAGGGCAGTGAAACTACTCTGTACGATACTGTACGATACTGTAATGGTGAATATATATCACTATACATTTTAAGAGCCATATAATATATAATACCAAGTATGTACTCTAACATAAAGTAAGGAGTTTGGATGTTAATATTGTATCAATGTAGGTTCAACAATTCTAACAAATATACCACTCCAATGTGGGATATTAACAGTGAGGAGGCTTTCCATATGTTGGAATTGGGAGTATATGACAAACCTGTATGCCTTTGATTCAATTTTGCTGTAAACTTGAAATTGCTTTAAAAATAAATCTATTTTTAAATTTTGATACTAAGTATAATGTTTTTTTGTGTGTTTGGTGAGTTTTTCTAGTGAATTGTCAAACCTGCACAGGTAGTGGGAATTCCTGAATTTATATAGACTGATGGTTATATGTGAGAGGGCGTGAGAACATGCAAACTTTCAGCTGGTGTCTGAAGTCTGCTTTAAGAGGGGAGTGTACCCCTAACCTGTGAAGTTTAACCTAACCCCAAGTAGTTTATTTCAAAAGTAATTGAGGATTGAAACAAGATAAAATAGGAGGTGATGGGAACTGAGCATGAGCCTCAAATAACTTCTTGAAGTTTGTCTTTATTTCAGATTCTCCTGAAATTCTATCCATTACTGACCTTTTTTTCAGAGGATCATTATGATTTTCTGACGTCGACATGCTGAGAATTTTATTCTCCACAATTTTTAAGATCCCCAATGAATAATTTACCTTCATTTTTAGTTTAAAAAAAAGTAAAAGTGCTAAGAAATAGAACATATATTACTTAAATTGTTTTTCAAAAATAATGTGATTATATTTTCCAGCATAGGCCCCTCTAAAGTTTAAGCAAATTTCATATGCTTTTACATTTTTATAAAGGGCCTGAGAACTCAACTTGCTTTCTCCTTTGATAGCTAAGTGTTTGTTTCTGATCCATAAATCATTCAGTGTAGTTCAGTAGCACATTCAATTCAGAAGGAAAAAAAATTCCAATTTATTATATTGGTGTATCATATTGTAACTTCTATATGTAAAAACTAAACTAAAACAAATTTACATTATAAATCATTAAGAACGGTAAAAATTAAAACAAATCTGAAAATTATTTTTTAAACTTTTTAATGTTTATTTATTTTTGAGGAAGAGAGAGAGACAGAATGTGGGAGGTGGGTGCAGAGAGAGAGGGAGACACGGAATCTGAAGCAGGCTCCAGGCTCTGAGCTGACAACACAGAGCCCAATGTGGGGCTTAAACCCACAAACAGTGAGATCATGACCAGAGCTGAAGTTGGACACTTAACTGACTGAGCCACCCAGGCGCCCCTATTTTGTTTTTTTTAATGTTTATTTTTGAGACAGAGACAGAACACGAGTGGGGGGGGGTGCGGGCAGAGACAGGGGGAGACACAGAATCTGAAGCAGGCTGTAGGCTCTGAGCTGTCAGCACACAGCCAGACGCGGGGCTCCCACTCATGAACCTTGAGATCATGACCTAACCTGAATTCAGATGCTTAACCAACTGACCCACCCAGGTGCCCCCAAATCTGCAAGTTAAATGAAAAATATAAATAAAGAAATTTTAAGTCTACAAAACTAATTTGGTAACACAATTGACTTCATGCCTTGACACGTTTTTCATTCCTTCAGCAAAGTTTGTTTCAGAACTTGTGTGCTTCCTAGGGATACAACAGTGAGCACAAACGGCCATGATCTCCGACTTCTTCAAGCTTACATTTCAGTGGGATGAAACAGTCATCAATAATCTCAATAATTATCTAATTATAAACTTTGATAAATACTATGAAGTGAATATACGTCGTTTCATAACAACTTACAATAGGAACTTGAGTTTGAGGAACTGGAGGCTGCAATAAGGAAACAGATTTGCTGTAAGAACTAAAAGATGAATCAAGAAAATTATCTATACAGAATTTAGGTAGATTGCCATGATGTGAAGTTCATGTCACCTTTGCGGACCAGAAAGATGGTTTCCACGTCCTGTGCATGGGGAGAGATTTGTGACTCAGTGGGAATGAAGCTGAAGGAAAAGTCTAAGACTTCGATCATAAGGGCATGAGAGACCATCTTAGTTTTATGGTGTTTATCTCTAGAGCACTGAGAAGCTATTCAAGGTTCTTTTCCATGGGATCATGTAAAGAGTTTTCTATTTTGTAAAAGTCACCGTTGCTGGAATGTGGATACAAGTCTGTGGATCCAAAAGTGAATGGATGTAGAAATGCAAGAGGTCCTTACAGTTGACCAGCAGGAGGAGAGAGGCACACTGCCAGCACAATGTTGATGCTGATAGGAAACATGGAAAGCAACAGATGAGAGGTACTTCAGAAGCGAAATAGACAGTCTTGGTCATGATTGGTTCACTGTTTCTGAGGGGCGATTCGCCAAAACAATGCAAAAATGGAACTAACTGCTTTGGAATGACATAGTTTGAGTTCAGCTTTCCCATCAGTAATCTACGGTGTGAATGCCTAATTCTCTCACGTTTTTCTTTATTCATTATTTAAAAATGTTTATTTTTGATAGAGGGGGGGGGAGAGCACTAGTGGGGGAGGGGAAAAGAGTGTGGGGGGGGGAGGAGAGAGAGAGAGAGAGAGAGAGAGAGAGAGAGAGAGAGAGAAAGAGAGAGAGAAAATCTCAAGCAGGCTCCACACTCTCAGCACAGAGCCCAATGCGGGGCTTGATCTCAGGAACCAGGAGATCATGACCTGAGCCGAAATCAAGAGTCTGATGCTTAACTGACTGAGCCACCCAGGAGCCCCTCTTTATTCACTTTAGTGAATAAATGGTTGATTGTAATTTTTTTTCCTTCCTTAATATAAAGTCATCAGTCATCTAACATTTCCCCCCCCACACCTTCTCCAGTAATCTGAATATATTAGCACAATTAGGCTTCACTATAAACCAGAAGCACAAAGGCATATTTGAATTATTATAATCATGTGACACTATTTTAAGGGTTCTAATTATAACAAAAACACCAACAAAACTCATAGATCATGCCTGAATAGCTGTTTGAGAAATACAGTCTTGTACTGATTTCTTACTTTTGATCCAAGTCTATTTGCTGAATGAGAGATTTGTCATTTCACTGATAAATCACCTAGGAAATTTTTACTATTTTGTTTTCCACTAAAAATCTTTAATTTTTTTAATTTTTATTTATTTTTGAGAGAGACAGAGAGAGAGAGAGAGAGAGAGAGAGAGAGCGAGCGAGCATGAGTGGGGGGAGGGGCAGAGAGTGAGGGAGACACAGAATCTGAAGCAGGCTCCAGGCTCTGAGATGTCAGCACAGAGCTTGATGCGGTGTTTAAACCCACGAACTGCGAGATTATAACCTGAGCCCAGTCGTTCGCTTAACTGACTGAGCCACCCAGGTGCCCCAGTTATTTTTATTTCTAGGAAACAAGGCTTCCATATGTCTTCCCTTCTCGAACCGTCTCCCTTCAAAGGGAAGACCAAGGGGCCTTATTTCCCCCAAAGTCTCTTCTGCTTAACCTGAAGGTGTTACTACAAAAAATATATTAAATAGACTTAAAAAATTACGTATTAGGATTAAATGAAAATGAAATTAAATTACATAAGTGATTTATTTCATAAAATAACCTATTTTTTTATTTTCTGATATATTCTCTTGACTCGGGTTAGGAAATAAAATAGTTAAAAAGAGTGATTTCCATTTTTTAAATGCTGCCCTTAAGTCATAGATCTTTTTTCATTTCGTAATTCTAAGAAATAGATTTCATTAAGGATGTTTTTCAGTGCTTTTTATTTTGAGAGAGAGAGAGAGCACAAAAACACATGCAAGTAGGAGAGGGGCAGAGGGTGAGGGAGGGAGAAAATCCCAAGCAGGCTCAGCTCTGCCAGCAAGGAGCCAGACATGGTGGAGGGGGAGGGCGGGGGTGGATCTCGATCCCACCAATGGGAGATCATGACCTGAGCCAGAATCAAGAGTTTGAGGCTTAACCAACTGAGCCACTGAGGCGCCTCAGAAATAGATTTTTTAATAAACTAAATGTAAGGTTAAAATATATAGGAAATTAAATTGCATCTATATATATATATTTTTTGTAGAAGGTTTATATATGTTTATCTTTCTTTCAAACTCTGGATTATGAAATAAAATCAGTGGATTTGTATACTCCACCTTTGAGCCCTATTAATTTTTTTTTTTCATTCCTTGTTCCGAGGAATAAAATATGCATCTCCAAACTCTATGAAAGGCTACATATTTTTAGGAAGCTCTTTTAGCTATTTATACTACTCAGTGAATAGCATAAACAAAGCTTTACCAAATTACATACTCTAAAAGTGTATGCGTGGAGTGAGGGTTAGAAGGACATCTATTTGAGGGCCAGTTTTTCATTTTTAAACTGGGCCAAACCTAACATATCCTTGAAGAATATCTGTCTCTTTCGAGGATAACATTTTTGAAACATCTCAGATACATTAGAGAAGAAAGGTCTTCTCTTTTATTAAAAATCAATACTACTTACTTCACAAAATATATGTAGCCTGGTTCCATTGAGAGACCTGCTAGTATCCCCGGAACTCATATGACAGAAGTTTAAATCTCTCTGTAGGGTGAGGCAGGGAGCAGGAGATAAACATTACCTGCTAAATCCCATTAGATTCTCAAACAATATACTGACTATGTGCCTTGCAGTGTACCCAATCATGGTGCATGAGGCAGTAAGTACCATGGGCTCCTGACCTGGAATTAACTGAAGAGTTTTGAAAAGTTAATGTGATTTACTCATTGTACGATTTAGAAGCGAAGTCGCTCCAAAATCCGTTAAGTATTGACTGCAAAAGCAATTCGACATTATGGGAGCTGTGCCAGACTGTAGAAGCGGATAAAAAGTCTGGCATCCACTACATTCCCTAACCTGTAATTTCTGACGTTTCAAAAAAAAAAAAAAAAAAAAAAAACAACTTTGAAACAATTTCAGAAAGCCCATAGGGAGAAAAATACACTATGGGAAAGGCTGACTTAACAGTGAGATTTTGTATATGATATGCTTGGTGCTAAATATAGAAATAGCATCTTTGCAGTAATTAAGGACTTGGGAAACATCTAGCAGCTTTCTGTATATTTTAATAATGTAATAAATAAAGGATTAGATATTCATTGTACTGCTCAAGAGTTTCTGCAGGAGAAATAGATCAGTATTTAGATCTTTGCAACGCAATGACAATTATGAAGAACACCCATGCCCAAGACCAGTGCCTGATGGGGATTTGACCTTTAATTTTGTATTTTACTATTAGTGTTAGGATAAATTGGCCATTTCATTAAAGCAGGAATTATCCTGCCTGTATGCTGAAGCGTGCATAACTGAGCCCTTAATGCTATAAAAGCTTTGATAAATAAATAGCTGTGAAGTGTCAATTTTTCCTTCTTTCAAGTATTGCTTGTAACAGTGAAAATCAACTTCCTTTTGGTTAGTCCATTCATAATCCAATTATAGCTTCAAATTTGATGTTATGTGTACTAACAAGAAAATTCACAGCGAAGACATCTAATTTTCAAGTTAATAACTTAATATCGAAAGAAAACATTTGAAAATTGACTTTTATTTCCTACCGAATTACTGACATTTCGAAACATTAATGACATACAATATATGGAATTGCTTTTTGGTGACAGCCATATTGTATGCATCACTTGATAACTTGCTCTGAAGATCTTGTAGTGTCTTGAAGAGGTAAATACTTCTTGCTTTTACAAATTGATAAACTGAAAATCTTGACTGAATTTAACTGAAACCAGATCATGGTTCAATTTAATCACCATGGGGCCCTACTCTGTTCGGTCATTCAGACTTCTCCATTTCCCAATGTTTTCTTGCTAGAGTGTATGATAATTTATTAAGGGGGTTTATTTCTGAAAAAGACAAACCCTGACACTCCCTTCTGCTGATCTCAATGTTTTTGGAAACCTTAGCCCTGTAACTAAATTAGAATGTCAAAATGTGCTGATGACCTCTGTATCGAAGAGAACTTTACAGAAGTTAATGGGAATGGGCTATTTAGACTGTAATTATCTTAACTCAAGCATGTGCTATAGCCAGCAATAATGTTTAGCAAACATTTTACTACCACAAGGAGTGGAAGAAGATTCACTTAGTTAAGCAGTCAGTGCACAAATATTTGCCCATCCTTATCTTCAATATTGTCTAAACGAATTTGAAAAATAAAATATAGCAAAATAATAGACATATACCATTACCATGGATTCAAAGTGCAGAAGGCGAATCGACGACTTTAACACCACACACACACACACACACACACACACACACACTCACACACCCCAGATGTAAATTATTCTCTCTTCATTTTTCTTTCCCTTTTCCTCAGTTTCATTTGTTTATTGGACTCTACTAACCCTGAATTTACAAAAAATGTTAACTGAAAACATTTATTGTTGAAAATGAATGCTGTTAATAAAATATTGAATACAGCTAGATTTTAATTTCATAACAGAGTATTTAATTTTATACCATAAAAACAGCTAATTGTTCTTAAAGTATGTGTAAGGACTCCAAGGAAAGGAGGGCTTGGGAGATGTGGAAAGGAAAGAATTAAGAAATTACAGAGCAGATAAAGATAGAAAAGAGAGACTCCAAGAGGAAGAAGTTGTGTGGGCACTAAATGTGCTTCAGTAGAGGAGGGAGGCGCAAATGGTTTACATGTGTGTACACACAGGAATTCCACGTAGAAAAACCATGTACATACAGAGAGAGCTGATTGCAGGAAATGTATAGGTCTCTTTGGCAAACCTCACATTTCTCCACTCCTCAAACCTGATAATTATTAACCTGCTTCATATCTGATTCCATCTGATCAAGTACAATATGAATTGGCTCCCTGCCTCTGGCTGTTTTTCCTGAATCAGATCAACATCCAAACTTACCAAGAAACTCCCAGATTACATCTAGAATCCTGATATTATTATTATTTTCAATGTTTATGTATATTTGAGAGAGAGAGAGAGAGAGAGAGAGGGAGAGAGAGAGAGAGAGGGAGAGAGAGAGAGACTGAGTGTGAGTGGGGGAGGGTCAGAGAGAGAAGGAGACACAGAACCCGAGGCAGGCTCCAGGCTCTGAGCTGTCAGCACAGAGCCCAATGCGAGTCTCGAACCCACGAACCCTGAGATCATGACCTGAGCCAAAGTCCCATGCTTAACCCGCTGAGCCAACCAGGTGCTTCCTGATGGTATTATTAACAGCATTCTCTTTTACTCTCACCCGTGGTCAGAAGTGGACAATAAATTATATGGTCATTTAAATATATTGTGTAAATAAGTGAAGACCAATCAAACCAGCAGAGACAGAAATGATTCAGAGTTTGCTATAACAAGGGAGTCAGGCTCTGCCGTTTGCATTTTGGGAGAGACGCAAAACCAGGCAGGTTAGTTGAAAAGCTTTACAGTGGAAAACAGGAGGGTTTCAGTAATGCTCTGACAGGAGGTTGCTCTCATGGGAAAGCTGAAGGTACGTTAATCAGAAGCAGACATCCTATGTTGTAGGGTAGGGGAGCATATTTCCCTTTCTCCGACTGGCCCTAAAATGGAAGGAGGGTGAAAAATTAGGGGAGATAGTAATTATGAACTGAGTCCCGACCATTTTTAGCCTATAAATGCAAAAACTGTTTACTGCACATTGTGGGTTAGAGTTCTGTTTGCATATCCAATTGGCCATTGTCAGTTTGTTTCTCTGGTCTCTCAGTAGCTGCTCAGATTAGGGCTTGTTTTCTCAAACAATTATTTATGCTTTGCCTTGTAGTAGGATGCTGAGATACAATGGAACTGGGAAAGAATAACTATGTTGTAACTGCTTGTATCTAAGTTGCATCAAGTAAGATAGAATTACTGAGGGACAAACATGACCATGTTCATAAATTGCTTATCTAGATTTATGGTTAAACATCAAAGTTGCAATAAAACTCTTTTAGAAGTCTAATACTAACATGGTAACTAACACAGGTTATTTTCTTGAACCTCAGTTTCCACATTTATGAGAAAAGTATGTGAAACACAGGATACCTGAGCCCCTGTCCAGCTCTCACATGCTATGCTTCTGTGAAATGTCTTGGTCAGCACAAAATGGCAAAGTTTCAGACACTTTGGAATTTTGTGGATACCATTTAATTCAGAATTCCAATTCAATGATCGCTTTACCATTCAGTTCTCTATTTGCTTTTTGAGTGATAGGCTCCATCTGAATGAGCCCGCCCCATTCAACAATATCCAAGGACTGTATTTTTTTTTTAAAAGAATTACTTAATTGTTTCTAATTAATCTATGTTCTATCTTGCCTCTCTCCCTACACAGAAGTGCCTAAAATACTTAATTTTTTTTTTTCTTAAATTGGTTCTAAATTTAAATATGACATGAGGAAGGGTAATTAATCATAAAAAAATAAAAGCTTTAAAAAGCTATTTAGGGAAAAGAAGAACGCTAACTTCAGTTCACAGCTAATCAGTTCTCCTTATTAAATATTCAGAATTCCACTCTGTATGGATGGTACAAAACCTCAATTTAAAAAATACTGAATGCTGGGACCACTGTTAAAGCCCCTCAGGGAAATCCAAACACTTCCTCTATAGAGAAATACCACAATTAGTGAATTGCTAAAAGTGTCAATATGAAAAATAAATAGCATAATGCTTGCTTATCTCTTAATTATATACGTAAGGAAAAAGTATGAGAATAGGCTAATGCAGAAAACTAAAGAAAAACAGTAAGGTAGAATAGACGTAATCAAGGGAAGAAAGGAGAGTATTAAAATTTTGCCTTTTTGTGTTATACATTGTCAGAAAATAAATGTTCTCAGTTTTAAAGTTCATTTTATTCATCAATGGTGAAACTCTCTAAAAGGTGACCTGCACTATATGTGAAAAGATTTTCTGATTTTTCTGAGACAACATTAATTTGAAAGATTCACGTTTAAATGTAAAAGATTCACTTACAAAATATATAAAAATTGGGGCACCTGGGTGGCTTAGTCGGTTGAGCATCTGACTTTGGCTCAGGTCATGATCTCACAGTTTGTGAGTTCAAGCCCCACGTTGGGCTCCGTGCTGACAGCACTGAGCCTGGAGCCTGCTTCAGGCTCTCTGTCTCCCTCTCTCTCTCTCTCTCTCTCTCTCTCTCTCTCTCTGCCCCTCCCTTTCTCATGCTCTGTCTGTCTCTCCAAAATAAATAAACATTAAAAATATAAATAAATAAATAAATAAAGCTTTTAGAACTTCAGGATTTAATCTTGTCATTTTTTTCAACATCACTGTTTTTAGTAATTGCATAATAGTCCATTTAAACTTTAAGTTTCCAATTTTATGCTATTATAAAAAAGCAGTCAATATATTTACTTCAATATATGATTCATGACATCACTTATGCTTATTTCTACATTTTGTATTTTACAAAATAATTAATCAGAGTCTATGGATTTTATGGAGGCTCTTGACTCATATTTTCATGTTAATATTCACAAAATTTGTACCAATTTAGTTTCCAAGCAGGTTTACTAAAAAAAAACAAACAAACAAACAAAAACAAACAAACAAACAAAAAAAAAACTCACAAAACAATTGCAAACATGGCATATGATCAGTTACAGAGATATTTGACAATTTGGTAGGTGACAGATAATATCCCATTTATTATTTTTTTTAAAGGGTAACTGTTAAAACTCATTTCATTAGTCACTAAAATATCTGGAAGGTCCTAAAGATGTTACTTCTAAAATGTTATACTGAGCTGCATATTATACATTGAGATAAATGAAAACAATTTTATTGTAATGTTCCAAGTGTATAGTAGCATTAATTGTTTGCATTCCAGCAATAATATTTCAAACCAGAAATATAATAACACTCAATTATACCATTCAGAAAATGTTTGGGGTTTCTCAATAGGGATTTAATGGTTTCAAATGTAATGGTTTCAAATTTGAGCTTGGATTTTAGCTTCCAAGTTCTGTCTCTATTTTTAGATTCTGCCTCTGAGTTCATTGAGAGAGTGTATTTGATTAGTCTTTATATTTACTGTGGTTTCACAATATCTAGCATGAACTTGGGTAGGCCATGTATCCCATTTGAGTTCTGCTTCCACAGTTTAACTAGGTAGAATAATTATTAGAATTCTCTCATCAAG
This sequence comes from Herpailurus yagouaroundi, assembly GCF_014898765.1. Taxonomy (NCBI): domain Eukaryota; kingdom Metazoa; phylum Chordata; class Mammalia; order Carnivora; family Felidae; genus Herpailurus; species Herpailurus yagouaroundi. Next base: position 866,827 of record NW_024412401.1, read on the forward strand.
TTTCTTTATAGCAAATTGACAGATTTTAAAGCACTTTGCAACATTAATGTCCTGGTAGATGCTAAATGACTAATATTTCAACTACCACTTTCTTGTATGTAAAATTGATGATATTGCAGGATCTAGTGTTAAAATGTAACAGAAAAGTAAACTGGACCTGAAAACAAGATTTCAATTATGTTTCCAATTTTGTCACTCACTCTATGACACCTTACTACAACAAAACTTCAATAAGCTTAAAAGTCTTTCCTCAAAGTGAGTGGTATATCTTTTTTTTTTAATTGCACTTACAATGGTACAAAAAGAATAACATACTCAGAAATTAACTTAACCAGGGTGTTGACAGATTTATAAAATGAAAACTATAAAATAATGCTGAAAGAATTTAAAGAAAACAAAAATCAATGGAAAGCCATCCCATGTTCATTGGTTGGAAAACTCAGTACTATTGTCAATACTACTCTAAACAATCTACAGATTCATTGTAATCCCTATCGAAATCCCAAGCATGTTTTCTGCAGAAATAGAAAAAACAATTCTAAAATTTATATGGAATCTCAAGGAACCCCAAGTAGTCAAAACCATCTTGAAAAAGAGAACAGTTTTTCAACAATGGTTCTGAGGAAAGCTGAAAATCCACAACAAAATAATGAAGTTGGATCTTTACCTAACACCATACACAAAATTAATTTAAATGAGCACACACCTGGGATGCCTGCTTGGCTCAGTTGGTTGTGCATCCAACTCTTGATTTCAGTTAGGGTCATGTTCCCAGAGTTGTGGAATCCAGCCAGGCACTAGGCTCCGTGCTGAGCATAGAGCCTGTGTAAGATTCTCTCTTTCTCTCCCCTCTGCCCCCTCCCCTGGTTGTGTGCTCTCTAAAATAATACATACATATATACGTACACACATACATAATCACAGACCTAAATTTAAGAGCTAAAAATATAAAATTCTTAGAAGGAAACAAAGGAAAAACATCATGACCTTGGTCTTGACAATAATTCCTTGGATATGATGCCAAATGCCTAGGCGACAAAAAAGACACATTGGACTCTATCAAAATTAAATCTTTTGTGCATTAAAGGATACTAGCAACAGAATGAAAAGGCAAGCCACAAAATAGTAGAAATATTTGTGAGTTGCCTATCTGGATAGGGGTGATATCCCAAATAGAGTAAAACTCAACAATTAAAAAAAAACATTTAATAAATAACCAAAGATAAATAAACATTTCTTCAAAGACACAAATAGTTAGCAACACAAGAAAAAGTGCTCAACATCATTAGGGAAATGCAAATTGAAACCACAATGGAAAAAGAAAAACAACACAATGAGATACCACCTTATGCTCATTAGAACAACTATTATTTTCTTTATTATTTGTTTGAGAGAGAAAGAGAGAGAGAAAGAGAGAGAGGGGGAGAGAATGCACATGCAGAGAGTGGAAACGCAGAGGGTGAGGGAGGGAGAGAATGAAGCAGGCTCTGTGCCCAGTGTGGAGCCCTACATGGGGCACAATCTCAGGACCTTGAGATCATGACCTGAGCCAAAATCAAGTAACGGAGCCAGCCAGGTGCCCCACAGAAAAATTACTACTTTAAAAGGTAATAAATAACAAGTGTTAGTGATGATGTAGAGAAATTGGAACACTTGTGCACTGGTAGCGGGGATATAAAACAGTGTTGCAGCCACTCGAGAAAACAGTAAATTGTTTCCTCAAAGGCTTAAAAACAGAATGACCATATGATCCAGCAATCTCACTTCTGGGTATATACTTAAACTAACTGAAGCCAGGGACATGAATGGCTATCTTTACACCCATGTTTACATCAGCATTATCCACAAATGACAAAAGGTGGAAGCAAGTGGAGCATACACTGACAGATGTATGTGTAAACAAAATATGGTGCACTCATCAAGTGGAAAATTATTCAACTTTGAAAAGGAATGCAATTCTGCCACATGGTAGCACACAGATGAACTTTAAAGACATTATGCTAAGTGAAGAAGCCAGTCAAAAGATAAATACTGTATGATTCCATTTACATGACGTACCTGGGGTAGTCAAATCCATTGGGAAGGAGAGGAGAATGGTGGCAACCATGGTCTGGGGGGAGGGGGCAAGGGGGATTTGCTTAATGGGTACAGTTTGTGTTACACGTGAAAACAAGTCCTGAAGATGGACGGTAGAGATGGTTACCCACCAGGGTGAATATATATTCATGCCAGTGAAATGTACACTTATGAATGATTAAAACTATAAATTTTGTTATTCTTATTTTACCAAAATTGAAACAAAATCAAACAACACAAATCAAATGTTGCAAAAAGAAGCATCTTATAATGGCACAGGGTTCAACCTAGTGTAATACAGGGGGGTCAATGTTTTGAAGCTCCTCAAGTAGTTAGGTAATTAAAATAAAATTAAGAAGAGGAAGAGGTTCATTCCTTTCAAATCATCTCTCTTTTGGCTTTTTATGAAACCAAGTAACTGCTAAATGGCTGAGTCATCAGGACGATTACACATATTTACCACTTTGAAGCTTGCTTATAAGGTTTTCACTCGAAGCATTTATTTGATATTGCCAGCAGTGTGAACAAGTTCACTTTCCAATAAAATTCTCATGTTCCTTGTATTTCAAAAATATATTAACAAAGTGGAGGAACTCATAGACTTGTAAATACAGGCCATTCAAATTGTCACACTGGAATTTTGTTATTTTCTTATTAAATATAACTGTAGGAGTTACCTGTGAAAGCATTTTTAGATGCATGCTGGAAAAGAAAAACAGTCACAAAACTAAATGTGTTGAAATAGTTAGAAAATATTTTAGAATGCATGTGTGTGGATTTATCTCCCTTAAGGTAGGGTTATATAATATAAGATAGGCTATATCATTTTTTTCCCTTCTTAAAAGTTAAGCTTGGGGTACCTGGGTGGCTCAGTCAGTTAAGCATCTGACTCTTGATTTCAGCTCAGGTCATGATCTCAGGATGTGTGCATTCAAGCTCCAGGTTGGGCCCTGGGATGACAGTATGCAGTCTGCTTGGTATTCCCTCTCTCTCCCCCTCCCCTGTTTGTTCTCTCTCTCTCTCTCTCTCTCTCTCTCTCTCTCTCTCTCTCAAAATTAAATAAACATTTAAAAAGTAAAGCTTATATCTTAATGTTGTAGAAGCAGTTGCTAAGTAGAATGATGTTGGATTTTTAGTTTCCAACATTGGAAACATCAATAAGTAGGTAATGAAAATATTAAAAGAGGTAAATTACTCGACTGTTCAGAAAAATCAAAGAACCAACTTTGGGAGCTACATATTAGGACAAATGCTACAATAATGCCAAATCACCCTTGAATTCACTCTGGACAACTTAAACTCCTAGACACTGAGCTAGTCTTATCTCAGTACTTCTGCTACTATACCCTCTTGCAATTAGGTGTGGCTTCTGCTGCCATGCTTTCTAAGATTGGTTATGTCAATCCCCTGCCGTTCACCTAAATGGTGATTTCAATCATGAGTAGGCATAACTGACAAGAGCCCTCAGAAAATAACAAGTCTTACAAACATGCAAGGCTAGGAGAGTGAAGAACTGTATTAACACCCTTGAACACAGGAGATGCAGAAATGGAGGTTGGATGTGAGGCAGTGAAAAAAAAATGAAAAAATGTCAACCACAGGAGTGAGCACTAAAAAAAATATTCAGAGGGCTATGTCAAAATTAAGGTTCTGTAATTAGCTTGTTGCGTGATACTTAACATCTGACCTAGATGGACTTAATGTTCTCCTTAGCTTGACTGAACTTTGGATAGGCTTCTTCCTGACTTTAGGTCCTTGAGAGTATTTGCTCTAGAAAACTGGTGAGTATAAATTATTTCTCTACCCTTCTGAGATATAAATCATTTTTTTTAAGCCTCTTGCCAGTTTTGTATCCAAGGAACGTCTTTCTCAAGGACATGGGAGCCATTCCTTTGAAATGTAATCATCAAGAAAGTTAGAGCCTCTATCCCCTGCTCTCTGTGAAGGGGTAGGAGCTTAACTTCAATAAGCACTGATTAGCAAACACAGATGGGCTTAGTCACATGACCAAACTCCCCACTGACATCCATCATAATATTGTAGCTCAACCTCTCTTCCTACTGGAAGAGTTTTGATCCCTACTGCGATAATCTTGAATAAAATTTCCCTTAACCATTTAATCCCATGTAGTACAACATTTCTCTGACACATATAACAAAATATGTATAATTATATCAATAAGTAGATACAGATATAATATGTATGATAAATGTACACACAAACATATACTACACGGCATATCTATTTACCTATATTCTATTAAGATGTAATTTTCGTAAAAGGATAAAATCATTACACATGCAGATATAAAAGTGAACTGTACTGGGGGACCCGAGTGGCTCAGTCAATTAAAAGTCCAACTTGAGGGGCGCCTGGGTGGCGCAGTCGGTTAAGCGTCCGACTTCAGCCAGGTCACGATCTCGCGGTCCGTGAGTTCGAGCCCCACATCAGGCTCTGGGCTGATGGCTCAGAGCCTGGAGCCTGTTTCCGATTCTGTGTCTCCCTCTCTCTCTGCTCCTCCCCTGTTCATGCTCTGTCTCTCTCTGTCCCAAAAATAAAAAACTTTAAAAAAAATTAAAAAAAAAAAAAAAGTCCAACTCGTGACTTCAGCTCAGGTCATGATCTCGTGGTCTTCAGACTGAGCCCAGTGTTGGACTCCGCACTGGGCACGGAGCCTGCTTAAGATTCTCTCTCTTTTCCTCTGTCTCTGCCCTTCCCTGCTCTCATGCTTTCATTCTGTCTCTACAGACATAAATAAATAAACAAACAAACAAATAAATAAAGGCAAACTGTGTTGAAAAGTCACACATGACATTTACTCTTGGTTTTTAAAGTAGTGGTAAAAGGCTGAAACAACACACATGCTCAACAGCATAGGTGAGGCTAAAGAAATTGTGGTAGAGTTACACAATAATGTATCTTATAAATGATAAAGAATGTAGCAGATTATGCAATGTATAAAATGATCTCCAAAATATAATCCTAGGTGATAAAAGTTAGATTCATATAATGTAAGTAGCTATAAATAAATGAATCTATTATTTCTTTTGCTTACAGAACAAGTGTCTTTTTCTGTTTGGCACCTGTGTAATTATGCCTTCTAAATATTTCGCATAGCTTTCTCCAAGATTGTGTCTTGACCAACCTCCTGGCAGTGCTAAGGACTTGCTAATTTCTGCTTCTAGCACATATGTTGCCTAGATTTTGTTGTTTCTGTTTTGTGGAATTGACTAGGACCGAAGAATGGCATATTCCTCTGGGGAAATGGACTCCTGAGTAGAACCACAAAATGGCATGATGTTTTTGGGGTTTTGCTTTCTGAGGCTTGCAGTGGAAACCCCCTGAAGAACAATCTGAACAGATATTTCAAAGTCCATGAAAAAATGTACAAAATATGAAGAGAAATGACATTCAACAAAGGTATGCAGGATGTGTTCCTTACTGGGTGTATGAGTGCTATGGTGCAGTGCTGTGTGATATCTGTGTCCAATTTTGACCCAAGAGAATGAATGCAGTGCATTTCTAATTAGATTTTTTCCATGGCAGTGATGAATCATAATTTTAATCTTTGATATATGGCATTTTAGTATTCTGACCTTTCAGTAAAGGTACATGCTTGATTAGAAAACATTTGAAACACCCTTGCCATTGGAAGACAGAGTTGTAAATGGTAAAAGCAATGAAATAAGCCCCTGACTCCATATAGACTCTCCAAAGGTCAAGATGAAGCAGCCCATCTATTTAACTGCACAAATATATGAGGCATTCATTGAAGTGCAAGGCAGTTTCATGACAAAGATCATAAAACAGAATCAATGGCACTATATTGAGTTTATAGTCTATATTAATAAGATAAAACTCCATGTGTTTATAATCTAAATATATGTAATATTCTAGAAACTATAATTGTATAGGTGGTTCTTCTTTGCCATCACATGATAGCAATTATTATTCTAAAATGTTTGATAGATATTTCATTAGACTAATTTAAGGAGACTCCTAATGAATTAAAAAATGTTTCATCAGCAAGACAGGTATTCCAAATAGCTTTAAAAAAAATGTTTTATTTTATTTTTGAGACAGAGAGACAGAGACAGAGTATAAGTGGGGAAGGGGCAGAGAGAGGGAGACACAGAATCCCAAGCAGACTCCACTCTGTCAGCACAGAGCCCGACACGGGGCTCGAACCCACTAACCAGGAGATCATGACCTGAGCTGAAGTCCGACACTTAACTGACTGAGTTACCCAGGAACCCCCCAAATGGCTTCTTAAAAAGAAAAACATTCCTTATTCGGGTTTGTTGTTGATTTGCTTTTCTGTGAGAATTAATGGAGCGTTTTCTGTTCTCTTGAATTACCAAGATTCCTGACATACTTGCTTTAAGCCACTGTTCTATAAAAGCCACCTTCATGGTGTGCTTCTGCACAAATGAGTTTGAAAAAGAAAGCAAAAAACTGTTGGCTTAAAAAATATATACTTGAGGGGCGCCTGGGTGGCGCAGTCGGTTAAGCGTCGACTTCAGCCAGGTCACGATCTCGCGGTCCGTGAGTTCGAGCCCCGCGTCAGGCTCTGGGCTGATGGCTCAGAGCCTGGAGCCTGTTTCCGATTCTGTGTCTCCCTCTCTCTCTGCCCCTCCCCCGTTCATGCTCTGTCTCTCTCTGTCCCAAAAATAAATAAAAAACGTTGAAAAATAAAACTTTAAAAAATATATATATACTTGAAAGAAAAAATGGAAATAATGTTATCAATAGACTTTCAGTGTTTTATATTGGGTACTCTCAAATCATACATTGGAACCCCACCAAGATATTTATAGTTACCTGAAAGGAACTTTGTAAATTTCTGAAATATTTTTATTTACTTCAATTTATAAAATGGGAAAAACTAATAGAGTTTTTAAAAAGTATTAGGTATTTCAATAAAACAGAGAGGAGCTATAATTTCCTAAATCCTAGGATTTGTTGTTTGAACTGTTGAAATAAGAATTTGTTGGGTTTTAAAAATACAGTTTTCCAGGGCACCTCGGTGGCTGAGTGTCCAACTCTTGATCTTAGATCAGGCCATGACCTATCTTTTTGAGATAGAGCCCAATGTAGGGCTCTGTGCTGACAGCACTGAGCCTGCTTGGGATTCTCTCCTTCCCTCTTTCTCTCTTTCTCTCTCCTTCTCTCCCTCTCACTCTTTCTCTCTTCCCAAGTAAATAAACTTTAAAAAAATAGTTTTCCTTACACCAATTTGATATACACAAATGAACCAATGTTTCTATTCCTTTTCCCCATTTAATCATACTACTGAACAAAAGTTCTAAAAAATCTTTTGTCATCATTCACAAACATTTTTATATTTGAACTTCAATTACATGACTATTTTTCTGCATATCCTATGTATTTCTTATACAGAGCTAACTTTTCTCAATACTTAATTGTCCTTTTCTGGCTTTCATGGAATAGATTAACCTGATCCTATTATTTATACTTTTGACCTATACATAGGGCAATGGGATTTACGTGTGATGTTCATTGGTACCTATTTTTTTTTAACATTTTTAAAATGTTTGCTTATTTTTGGGAGAGAATGAGAGACAGAGCATGAGTGGGGGAGGGCCAGAGAGAGGGAGACACAGAATCTGAAGCAGGCTTCAGGCTGTCAGCACAGAGCCTGACCTGGGGCTCGAACTCACCACCGTGAGATCATGACCTGAGCCGAAGTCGGACGCTTAACCAACTGAGCCACCCAGGCGCCCCTCATTGGTACTCTTAGAGCAGGATGCTCATTTTGTTACATGGATAAGATATTTGGAACACTTTTTCAGGTCTTATTGCTTTGTCATTCATGAAACGGAGTATTATAATGTATTGTAGGAATAAATGGGAAAATTAGCAATAATTTACATTATAGTACAGTGACATATCTTCTGTGAAAAAAACGTAAATTGTGTATATTTGTGGAATAAAATAAAAAAATCAACATCCATATTATAGGATCTTTAACTGCTTCAAGACACTAATACTTTCTCCTGAAACTAAACACGAATGCTGGGGTAATAAAGGAAGACTACTGTGCCCATGTTAGCTATGAGCACACAGAGAAAAAAGAAGAAAAACTAAAAAAGGAATGAATGACTCGCATGGATCTGAAAAGCGATTTGGCAACTGAAGCAATCATTACACAATGGCACTAAGTGCAAGAGGTTCAAAGGCATCATTTTCTCTCAAACTTTCAGATTGCTAAAGTGTAAACATTGCAGCAATAGAAGTCCATACAAGTTAAACTAAAGGGGACCCAGAAGGAGAATCTGGGGGAGTAAGGGCATAGGGTGGGTAAAGAGGTCAGTGATGGAAGTAGATGACTCAGATTTGTTCCCACTTAGAGGAAAAAAAAAAACACAACATACTGTGATTCAGTCTGTAACTATCAAAACAACTGGGGTCGTTTTCGTTTTAGAGAGAGGTCTACATGTGTAAAAATCCTAACCCCTTCCTTGACACTTTACCCATGTTTCAGCATATCATTTAGGAATCAAGTTTGCTTTTTTTAATGAGCCTGACCTTATCATAAAATAAGTCAGCAATTAGCAGAGGGAGTTTAGGCATCCTTAGCAAAGAAGGTTGAGTTATTAACCACTTCATTGAAAGCAAGATTAAAAAGATAGAATTTTTGACAGTATATCAGAAGAGGGAAGGGCTGAGGAGTGAGTGAATGGGACAACCTGGTGTCGGGCAAGATCCCAGATGTAGAAGGCTGGTTAAGCACTGGATATTTGGAAACATGGAATGAATAAATGGAATTATAGTTTTGATTCTCAATACAATGGTTAAAGAATGTCTTTAAGAAGAATGTCATGTAGATGACAACAAAGGCGTAATTATTCCTTAGTGATGTTCTTTCATTTAGGCATATTTATCAGTTGTCTTTTTTAATGTAAGGTTTTCTTTTTTTTTTTTAATTTTTTTAACGTTTATTTATTTTTGAGACAGAGAGGGACAGAGCATGAATGGGGAGGGGCAGAGAGAGAGGGAGACACAGAATCGGAAGCAGGCTCCAGGCTCTGAGCCATCAGTCCAGAGCCCGATGCGGGGCTCGAACTCACGGACTGTGAGATCGTGACCTGAGGTGAAGTCGGACGCTTAACCGACTGAGCCACCCAGGCGCCCCTAAGGTAAGGTTCTCAATCAGTTCTTTTCTATACTACTATATTTGCTGAACATGTTTCACTGGTTGTCCCCAGAGCACAAGAATAAACCCTACCCCACCCATAATTAATTTGGGTGTCAAGACTGACGATGCCGCATATGTACTAATGAGATACAAAAAGATCTCTTACTCCTATATTGAAGTTTTCTGAGGAAAGGAAGGTAGCCACCCAAACTGGTCTGAAATGGCTTGAGTAAAGGCTATGTTTCTGATTGTGGATGGGCAGAGGAGTGGGGAGAACATTTTGTGGGCTCAGATTTCTGGGAATTAAACATGGTCACCAAGGAAGCAGCAAGCATGCAGTGTTATTTGTTTGTCCAAATGAAAGGCAAGAAGGGAAGAGAGAGAAGTGGTCAGCACTCAAATATCAAACCTTGAGTCCAGCTATCCTTTCCAGATGGATACATGAAAATGAATACAATTTTATTTAGAGACAGAAACATCAGGAATACAAGTCAAGCTATCTTCTACTTCAGTTTTCTGTTTTAATCATGAGACCTAATGGAAACTTTCTTCTATAAAATGATGCCATCTCATGACCTATTTGAACTACACCTATTATCCTTCATAATCACAGTAAATGACAAATGTCTTCTATTCCACAAAACCCTACCTTGGGTTTCCAAATGGAGTTTAATTTCCCCCTCTGTGTTTCCATAGTGACTCATTTATAGTTCTACTGTAAAATTTCCCATTTTGTGTAATTATTTGTTACATGTTGTTGAATTATGTTTTCCTACTCTCTAGAATTGAGTGAAAGACAAGCTTAGAAAAAACTGTTATTAAGGACCTTGAGCTATCTTTCATTTGCTCATCAAGATCTACTCCCTAACTTTCTCCATTCTTCTTCCTACCCCACATAAAACACATTGGATTCTCTTGTCTCCCCCCCCCCCCCCCGTTTACTTTTAGTCAATGAGGGACATTGGAAGATACAAAGAGTATAAGCAAGGGAGGTATGTGGTTAACCTTGGAGTGACTACAACCTCTATACTTACTTTCTTGTCTAGTTTAAGTTTGTTTGTTTATTTAATGAGAGAGAGAGAGAGAGAGAGAGACGGAGACAGAGACAGAGAGACAGAGATAGAGTGCAGTGTACGGGCAGAGAGGTGGGGAGAAAGGATCCCAAGCAGGTTCCATGCCGTCAGCACAGAGGAGCCCAACTTGGGGCTCAAACCCAAGAACCGTGAGATCATGACCTGAGGCAAAATCAAGAGCTGGATATTTAACTGACTGAGTCACTCTGGTGTTCCTGTTCTCTAGTTTCTGATAAATGCTCCCTCCTCTTGTTTCATAAGGTTGTCATAGCCTGAGGGTGCTGCCCCATGCTTTATGATTCTCTTCACCCTGTCCATGCCTTTGTCAGTTGTACTATTATTAAACTCTGCTTGAAATATGTTTAATATGCCATTTAGTTGCTGCCAGAAACCTGATTTAAACATATTCCCAGATGATTGAGAAGCCCTGCACAAATCTTCAGGAATTTCCAAGGGATACAACAGATAGACTTCGAACCTTCATTTTTATCACTCATACAAGTTTTTAAGAGGAGACCGGAGATTCAGAAAGAGATTCGTTGATAAATTTTAAAAGTGCTTTGATAATTCTCCTCTATTCCCTAAACTGTATATAGGGTGTTTATAAGAAGGAAATCCAGGCACTTCAGTCTTGAGTTACAGAATCAGTGGCTGCAGAAATTATTGAACGCCTTCATACAGCTTCTTGAATGCGGTATGGTGTATTTGTGTTCTGTCGTTACTATAACAAACAACCACACTTAGTGGCTTAAAGCAACATACATTTATTATCTAATACTCCTCAAGTTCAGAATTCTGAAATGGGTCTTTACAGGGCTAAAATCAGGGTGCCATTAGAGCTATATTCCCTCTACAGCACTAGAGAGAATTCTGTTCTTTGTTTTTTTCAGCTTTTGGATGCCGCTGCCTTCCTTGTCCACATCACTCCAATCTCTGCCCCCAATGTCACATCTGCTTCTCTTTCTCAGCCCTTCCGTTTCCATTTGCTTTGCCCTTGGTGATTACACGGGGCCAACCTGGATGATCCAGGATAATCTACTCCCATTTGAGATCCTTAAAATATCACATATGCAAAACCCTTTCTGCCACTTAAGGTAACACATTGACAATACATTGACAAGTATTGGGACATAGATATCTTTGGGGGGTTGTTATTCAACCTACCACATGTGGTGATTTTCGGGAATATGTAGACCTTAGAGATCGGGACACACGTGAGCATAGACTCCAATTCTTGCTTACCAAGTAAGAAGATATGAATACTAAATGCAAGCTGCAGAAGTTTGCAAACATAAGATGAACAGACTTGTCATTTGGATAAATTGCACTTTCACCTTTTAGCAGAGCTGGATGTGTGGCATTCTACGGAACAAGTGAGCGTCATGGGAATAGACGGCTTGAGTCATTTTTGAGAAACCCAACCTAGAAGGCTCTTGCCAGGAAGGAGGAACATCAGCAGTAAGAAGTTGTGTGGCATACTGCCACAGTATGTGAGGAGAGTGGTGTCAGAAGATCTGTGGAGGAGGACGTGTGCCATGTCAGAGCATTGTGCTGTGTGTCAATGTAGAGAGAAAAGATAAACATAAACGCAGTGAAGATATCATGTGAACATCTACAACCATAGTAGCAAATATCATCTCAAGAAATAGTTAAAACACCACGAGGCAAACAAGTGGGCTTCATCGTCTCTTAGCTATGACCCTAGAATATCAGGGAGGGAAGAAGGGATAAAAAGCAAGCACTGAGCAGTGGACCATGCTTCTCTTTGATATGGATGATTCCTGAACTGCAGGAAAGGACTGAGTTGAGGAAAGGGAAAATTCTTGGCATCTTATGGGAGATTTGGTTTTGATTTTTTCTCTTTTTAATATTAGACTGGATTGGATGTTTTAATGAGTAAACACAAAATGTTTGATAATTATAGAAATCACCTTGATACATGTTTGGGAATATGAACAGAAAAATCCAAGAGGGCACATTTAAAATTAATAAAATATAGGCATATTTTATTGCTAGCTTATCACATACAGTTCATTAAAAAAAAAAAAGCTATGCAGATTAACATAGCTAATGTTAATTCCCTTTTGTCTACCTTTAGATTCTGAGTTCAAAGAGGAGGGTTTCCTTCTAATCATCTGAGTGTGATCTGGCTGTGCCTCTGTGTATCTCCCCCTTTTATTTATTTAATTCTGTTCTGGAGGAAAGGGGAGTCTTTTATTTTTATTTATTTTTATTTTATTTATTTATTTTTATTTATTTATGTATTTATTTATGTATGTATTTATTATTTATTTTTTTTGGAAAGAGGGAGAGAGCACAAGTGGGAGAGAGGGACAGAGAGAGAAAATCCTAAACAGACTCCATGCTCAGCATGGAGCACAATGTGGGTCTCAATCTCACAGGTGGGAGATCATGACCTAAGTGGAAATCAAGAGTTGGACGTTCCTCTGACTGAGACACCCAAGTCTTTTAAATTAATAATACATTAATTTATGCTCTGATAAATGGTAATTATTATAAAGAGGAAACTATTTGTTTGTACATGTTTTTGTTTTTTGTTTTTCTAATGAATGTGAAAGACTTGAAACCTACAAAAGACTGCAAGGATTTCCCTGGACATTCAGGATGGGGTTTAGAAAATTAGTTTTTACGTGGTAACACAACTAGGTGGAATAAAGTTAGCAAGAGAAACAATAAAAACAATAACACAAACACATACACCAACAAGCCCAACAAACAAACAAATGAAAAAAAACCTTTGAGGCTGGTGAGAAGGTAAAGGAATAAAACTATGGGAAAGAAGGAAAATCAGGAATAACCTTTATAAGTTAACCCAAACAATAGAAAAGAAGGTATCCATTTTATACAAATTTCCAGACATCCAATGTATTCCTCTTCTTCAAATATAGCATAGCAAGTACTGAACAGAAGCTTTCAGACAGTATGAAAGCTTCCGCCATAAAAATGGTATTTCATGGATTTCTTCATTTTGTTTTCCATGGTTACCGACTATTTAACTTTCTAAAACAGATTGGTTTAGCAGCATGTTTAACATGAGAAAACCTTTAGAATAAAATTTAGGTTTAACTAAAGCAAAGTATAAAATCACTGTATCAGGGGCCCCTGGATGGCTCAGCTGGTTAAGCAATACTCTTGATTTATGCTCAGGTAATGAACTTACAGTCATGAGATGGAGCCCTGTGTCACACACAGCGTTAAGGTTAGAGCCTGCCTGGGATTCTTTCCCTCCCTCTCTGCCCCTCCCCCACTTGTGCACACTCTCTCACACTCTCCCTCTCTCAAAATAAATAAACAAACATTAAAAAACTCATATCAAAATTCCAAGGAGTAAAATGATTTTTTTGATCTGTGTGAATATCATATATTAATATATAATTACAAAATAATTTGTATCAGTTATATTTAGTTGGAGTAATATTTTTTGTTTTTTCACAACTTTTTATGTTAGTCTGTCTTTTTTTTAATACCATCATCTACAAATCAGCATAACAATAGAATTAGATATTTATCCCTAATCAGCAACCACAATTTCTCCATACTTATTCTCAAAAAAAAAAAAAAAGCCAAAAAAAACAACAAAATAAGAACAGAAAAATTTAAAAAAAGAAATTAAACAGGAATAGGACAGAGAAATTAAAGAGCATTCAATTATTATTATTCCTGCTTTCTGGTTTTTATGAAAAATAATGTCTATTATAGACCACATACTCTGTAATGCAATTATCCTTCTGGGTTCATGGAGAGCTACACAAATAGTTTAGGCATTTTTGAAACTAATTTTATCAAATGAATTGTCTGAACCATAGAAAAAAATCTCAATTTTTATATTTTACCATTAGGGTCAGAGTTACAGAAAATGAAATGTGCAATCTGTATATAACCATCGATTCATAAATTAAGTCCATTTCTTGGAGTCTTGATATCACTGGCATGGGCTTTAAAAAAGTTAAGTTACTCCCAATTAGGTCTTCATTATATTGTAGCAACTATTGTATTGTTGCTTTAGATGTTCTAATTATTGGTTGGATTTGAAAATTTGGCAGAAAAAAATTTCACAAGAACAGCCCTTATGAGTGGCAAAATCACTTCTTTTAGAGATTTTACAGGTCATGTTATTGGTCAGTCTAGATTCCAATCTCTGTTAGGATTCACAGCACGGATTAATATCTGAATATGGAAGATATTTGTCATTAAAACTATTTGACACATCCATAAATTATTTTCTCCGTTGCCTCCAAAATACTGTATAATTCTACATATTTAAAATTAAAAATAGGAAAGAGTCCATAGGAGATTCTTAGGATATCCTAAAAGTAATTTTTTTTTGAGAGAGGGCACAAGTGAGCAAGGGGCAGAGAGAGAGAGAGAGAAGGAGAGGTATGGGGTGGGGCAGAGGGAGAATGGGAGAGACGGGAGGGGGGAGAGAGAGAGAGAGAGAGAGAGGGAGAGAGAGAGAGAGAATGGCAGTCTCCGGTTTTTTGGTTTTTTGTTTTTTAAAAAATTGTTGTTTTCTTTTAACCAGAAACAGGGCAGGAGCTCACCTGAAGTGAGGCTCAAGCTCACCCAATGTGGGACTCAAACTCATGAACTGTGAGATCATGACCTGAGTTGAATGAAGTTAGATGCTTAACGACTGAGCTACCCAGGTGCCACATCCGAAAAATATTTTTAAACATCAAAACCCCATCTGTAATCTTAAGTATCAATGGGGAATTAGGGCAGGAAATAAACATTACTTACTTAAAGCGATCAGTTGTTGAGATAAATTACCTAATTTAGACAAGCCATTTAATTCTGTGGAAGAGATAACTTACCTTGCAAAGGGCCTTTATTTCCAAAGGGAAGAACTCTTTATTCTATCCATAACATGATGCTCACATCTGACAATAATTAAGAGAAATGGCACCACTTAGCCTCTTGAACTGCAACAACCTCAAGAGAGCAAAGAATTAGAGAAAGAAATGTTAAATGATTGAGTGCAAATCAACCATTGTATGAAGCTATTCAGATAAAGTATTTCAAGCCCAGAAATAATGTTTTCAGGGAGCAGTACTTTGACTACTTATTATGTAACTCGTAACTTACAGTGCCAATGACCCTGACTTTTGAGATTCTGTGAGCAATTTTAATTTAGAGGTATATTACCAGCAATCCACACAGTTTTCAGCAAGTCAATTAGAAACAAACAGGAAGTTCCCCTAATAGACTCACAAATTATAGTGTCTCTTCTTGGTACTTTTTGACTTAAGTAACATCTATTATAGGCTAAGCAAGCAACAGCATTGTTTAAATTTTTCAGTCCTTTTTTTTTTTTTTTTTTTTTTAACTCTAGAGAACGAATACTGCCAAAGATGTCTCAGAACATGTGTCTTTAATTCCCTTACATGACTCCTGGGTCACTAGGAAACTGTTAACATTTAGTGAACTTTACACAATTAGCTGTGTCCTTTGGGTGTTCAAACACATTTCCTTTATCATTACACTGTGTATGGGAAAAGGAAAATTTACAGTGGAGATGTAGTCTTGCAATCTTCTTCATTACAGTCTCCCAGGGCACTTTACAATCATTAAAAGTTATAATTAGCACTGAAGTACATTCAACTCCTAAAAGGATCATTTTTTAAACTAATAACTTTTTTAACATCTGTATTTTAAAATCTCAAAACAGTTTAAGAGCTCCCGACTTCAAAAGATAATGACTTCCTAAGCATAAAGGAAAGAGCCCAAAATGTTTTTAAATGCTCTGTAACATATATCCTGATCCCCTCTAGATGCTGCTCATTGAAAACAGTAAACTATTTATTTAATTTAAATAGGGTTTCTTTATTTTAAAAAATGTCAGGTAAGGAGATAAGTAAAACTATAGCAGTAGTTTATCTAAGGAGGCTCTGGTAAGCGTTATAAATTTTATTCTATATCTTAAGCATATACTAAAATTTTAAAGCTTTTATGTTAACCTCTTCTATTAGGTTTTTCAGGAGTTTAGCTTTATATGGTAGACGTTCTTGGAAACTCAAGCTGTATACACAATCGTTTCTCCCTATCATCCAGGTAGGGTTATATATGTGACCCAATTCTAGCCAATATCATTGTCAACAACTCCAAAAGATCCGATATTTTAAACTATCCACAGCCTAACAAATGTGCCTATCACAGTTTCATAGAGGCTGGTAGAAACAAGACTCTTCTGAGTCAGAGATAACAAAGTATGGCTCACAACAACAGTAGCTAAAGTATCATTTTCTTGTCCTAATTCCTTTTCAAGACAAGGATGAAAAATTTGGTCAGCAAATGGTGAGCCCTTTTTAGATTAAGCCTGTTTGGGGATGCCTGGGTGGCTCAGTTGGTTAAGCGTCTGACTTCAGCTCAGGTAATGAGCTCATGATTTGTGGGTTTGGGCCCCATGTTGGGTTCTGTGCTGACAGCTTAGAGCCTGGAGCCTGCTTGGGATTCTGTGTCTGCCTCTCTCTCTGCCTCTCCCCTGCTTGCGCGCTCTCTCTCTCTCTCTCTCTCAAAAATAAATATACATTAAAAAAGGACTGTTCACTGGGGCACCTGGGTGGCTCAGTCGGTTTGAGAATCCCACTCTTGTTTTGGCTCAGGTTACGATCCCAGGGTCATAGAATGGAGCCCTATGTGCTCAGTTCTGGGCATGGAGGCTATTTGGGATTCTCTCTTTCCTTCTCCCTCTGCCCCTCCCCCCTCAAAAAAAAAAGGGACTGTTTATTACAAAGATAGCAAAAAGCAAGAAAAACAAAGGTGCCTGCTCCTGTGTCATTTGTCCCTAAGGACAGCATTGAAACCAACGGGGACAGATGCCATGACAATACAGCCTGAGTGTTGGTAGACCCAGTGCCTAAGGAGCTGATGTCATGTTGCAGCTAAGCAATTTTAGAAACTGAAGCTCTACCCTAAGAAAGAAAGGCAGATAGCCTCACAGCTCATCGGAAACTGGAAAGCTATGAAAAAATGTCTTATGACAGCTTCCCAGGCGAAGTGGGAGGCAAGTGAAAAGAGGACCTGGTAACAAGTCTTCACAAACTTCCCATGATCTCATGTGCCAGAAGATCACAGGGGTATCCTGCCAAGACTGAAATCGCCTTCAGTCAAGTCTTGTCCAAGTGGTCTATGTAGAAATATACAAGGTTGCCAGGGTGCCATGGTGCAGTCATTCCCACAGACCCGAGAACCTCAGTTCCCACAGGCAATAAAGTAAGAGCCAGATGTACCCTGCACTCATAGTGGGTTGCATTACAGAAGAGGGACTCTCTCCCTAGGAAAGCCCAACCTTTTGTAATGACTGCATGCTAACATGCTTATGTTTTATCTTAGAAGAAGGCATTAGTTTGAATTTATTTGCTGGACAGCACACAAACTTGCCCTCTACACTGGAGGGAGATTCTATCTCCAAGGCTATTCACAGAAATGATTACAGAAACTGAAACACTGTCAGTGCCTTTGCATACATGCAAAAGCATTAGAGACTCGTGGAGAATTGTCTCCAAATAGTCATGGATTAAGAAGTAGCCGGTGGCCTTTCTCAGAGAAACTTCTCAGAAAGATTTGCTTGTCTGACTAAAACAAAACAAAAATAGAGCAGCAGCTCCAACCTTGGCTTCAAAGCCCTTGCACCTATTCTCTCCCTCAAATGGAAATATATATAATGTCTAATAATATAATGATCCCTCTATTGCAGGGACCAAGGAGCAATGGGCAAGAAGATTATACACAATAAAGATGGCAGCATGGAAAAATACAGGCCTATTTCCACAAAATATTTTTCAACAGTTTAAATGGTCCTGGTCTACCTTCCTTCTGTTGTTGTATGAATTGTGTGTGTGTGTGTGTGTGTGTGTGTGTGTGCATGCATGTGTGCACATGTGAACATGAGAAGAAAGAGAGAAGAAAAGCTGCCATTTGCTTAAGTATCCCAAATGTATATCACATTTGGGATAACATTAGGGAAGATTAAGTTACAATCATTATAAATATATCACTTGAGGCCCATATAGATGCTTAATAAATATCAGTTTCCTTAGAGCAAAATGCTCCTGCTAACCTCCTGTGAAGATAATGGGGATTGAAATTTCCTTTATTCAGCTTCTCCTTCAAAAATCTTTTTACTAATTTCTAAGCACATAATGTAAATCAAAAGTTTAACAGGATTTTTTAGATGTATTTTGTCCCTAACTCATGTTCGGTAATAATTTATCTTCATGGATTTTTTTTTCACCTGATTTATCATGGAACCAAAGGGAACAGCACTAATTTAGCTGACCTTTATTCTAATAGCAAATACATTTACTTAATTCCTCTAAAAAGCCTTACCGAAAAATTAGGTATTTTAACTTATTCCCAAAGAGGCAATATTTATTTTTTATTTTGTCATCTTTGTTGTTTTACTAACCTTATAACATTATTTTAGGTAAACATGTTTACCTATAGAGGGAAAAACAAGAATGCTTTTGAAAACAAGTGATAATTTGGAGTTTGAGTGGAATAATAGATTTTTGCAACATTTGTCCATTTTGGATTGAACTTGCAAACGTTTTTTTTAAAGAATTTTTGAATCAATGTTCATAAGAGAAACTGGTTTGCAGTTTGCCTTTACTGTAATGTGTATCTGATTTTGTTTAGGGCAGTGGTGGCCTCATGAAAATAAATAGGAAGTGTTTCCTCTCCCCGTAATATCTGGAAAAGATTGTGGGGAAATAATATCATTCTTTCCTAAATGATTGGTACAGATATCTCAAAAATATTACTTATAACTGTAGGTTAACACGTTCATGATCAATGTACAGAAGTTGAGAAAAAGAGATAACTACAAGCCAAAGTAGCTGAGCTATAAAAATGTGAGCAGTGACTATAACATCATAATAGCTATAATTATTATAATATTAATCATCACAAGAACTACAATTATTTTAACAATTATAATAGTTCTAAGAAAAGAATGGTATTAATCTGTCACACTAATCAAAGTGAACTGAGGCATAAAAGTTTTCATGAATGACTGATTAGAAATAATATAAATAAGAGGGACTGAGTTCAGTGTTACCATCATTGGCCTGGATGTGAGACGTAGCCAAATGGCAACATGGTGCACTAAAGGAATTTGCACCCAGTGATTCAAAGTTATTTGTAAGTACATCCCTAATATGACAACAATCTCATGAAGTAGTGGTACTCAAAGTCTCCATATTTTGCAAATGGTAACGTGCTTAACAACAAAGCTAACAAGTTTGAGTTTCTTTCACTCAGGCAAGACACACTTAAGACACCATGCTGCTACTCCCATAGGACACCATATTGAGTCCCTAGATCAGACCCTGGAAAGGTATCAGACGATAGGATTTAGGAACTTTCTGCTAATTTATGATAAGCTTATCCCAGTCACTTATCATTAATACTAAACTTATCCTAGCATTAGTGATTGGAAGGCTGGATGAATGGATAGATGGATGGGTGGAATAATATAAGAAACAGGAGGTTTTCAAGATTGTCAGGAAAGTAGACCTATTTTTCATTTACTGTCATTCTTGAGCATTAAACCCCATCCTCCTTGATCCTCAATATCTCAAATTTGATTCCTAGGGAGAAGGCAATACCATTAAAACCAAAAGGCAGATCTCTAAGATGTTGTAAACCTAAGGAGCTGTGGCATTGGGTCTCCTCATATAAATGAGGTTAGAACTCAGGTTGGGTAGAGGTATTTCTTCACTTCATCGGAATTGGTAGACCCTGGCAGTACTGGCATGGGGTCTCAGACATTAATGCTTCTGGTTCTAGAAATTTGGGGAAACTCAATCATATTCAGTTATGCAGTATATTAATGTGAGACAAATCAGATGCCTGTTAATGGTAAAATCACCATTAGCAGTAGTAGTAGCAGCCCTGAAAGTTGACTTCATTGAGAGTTGTAAAATGTATATATTGCTTTTAAAATACATGAAGAATTTAACTTCTATAACTTCTTTGAGATTCTGTAAGAGTTTCTACCCTATTCGTTGGTAGCAGGGGTAAGGAAAAATTGTGAAGACACTGAAATGGGCAAGAATAATTACTGCACCATTGAGTGTACCTTCCAAGGTTATCTTTGTCTTTCATTGACTTAGCCATTTAAATCTTTGAAAATTGTATAAATAATGAAAAATGAAATATTTCTTGTCCATAAAAATACAAGTCATGCCTGGTGAAGACACACAAAAATTGCCTGCAGATATTGAACAATGTTTTATAAATTCTTTGTCAGGTGGCCACTTAGCTCAGCTGGTTAGAGTCTGGTGCTGATATATTCATTTCATCCTTCCTAACAGCCACTTACATGAGTGTTTTTAAAATTCTCCTTTGAACTGCTTATAACATCTACTGGTTACCTCATTAATTAATGGCTTAATAAAATCTTTGAGACATGAGGGAAAAATGTTTTTTTTTTCCCTGCCAGTAAATAATTTAGACATTGCATTTTTTTATGATGTTGTTAAATAATTATTTGAGTTCTTTAATAGATCCATCCATATTATCTATTTTTCCTCACATGACTTTTGGTAGTTTGTATCTCTTAAGAAGTTGATCTACTTCAGGGGCACCTGGGTGGCTCAGTCAATTGAACTTTCAGTGCTTGAGCATCTGACTCTCAATTTCTGCTGAGGTCATGATCTATGGTATGTGAAACCAAGCCCCACTCAGGCTGCATGGACAGCTCAGAGAGTGCTTTGGATTCTCTCTCTCCCACTCTCTGCCCTTCTCCAGCTTGCTTTCTCTCTCCAAAAATAAATAAATAAACTTTTTAAAAATAAAGTTGATCTACTTCATTCAAGTTATCAAATTTAAGGGCATAGATTTACTCATACTATTCTTTGTTATTTTTTTAATGTTTTACTTATTTTTGAGAGAGAGAGAGAGAGACAGTATGTGAGTGGGAAAGGAGCAGAGAGAGAGGAAGATACAGAATCTGAAGCAGGCTCCAGGCTCTGAGCTGTCAGCACAGAGCCTGATGTGGGGCTCAAACCTACGAACTAGATCATAACCTGAGGTGAAGTCAGACTCTTAACCAACTGAGCCACACAGGCAACCCCTATGTTATCTTTTAATGTCCACAATTCAGTAATGATAACTCTTTATTTCTGATATTGGTAATTTTGTGTCTCTATTTTTTCTTAATTAGCCTAGCTAGATGTATATTAACACTATTAATCCTGTCAAAGTATTTTGTTTTACTTTTCTCTGTTGTTTTCCTGTTTTCAATTTTATTGATTTCTGCTTTTTTCCCCTTTTGCTTGCTTTCAGTTTTAATTGCTCTTCTTTTATCAGTTACCTAAAATGGGAAGTTTGGTTATTGAGTTTTTCATTCCTTACACATATATTCAATGTTATGTGTCCCTCTAAACACAGTTATCACTATGACTTACAAATTTTGATCAGTTCCATTTTTATGTTCATTTACTTCAATCTTTTTAATTTCTCTTGAGACATTATTTGACCCAAGATTATTTAGAAGTACAACTTCATTCCTCCCAGCTTACCACTGTTTTACTTCCCTTCCTTTTAAAACAAAAATCCTTGAAAAAGTCATTTCTCTTTGTTTCTCCCAAGAATGTTGAATTCTCATTCTTTCCAAAGTCAGTTAAAGTGACCAAAATTTGTTACATTATGATTTGGATTGTCCCTATTTATAGATGGTATAATCGTTATATAGAAAACCCTTAAGACCACACAAACACACACACACACACACGCGCGCGCACACACACACACGCGCGCGCACACACACACACACTTAAAGTAAATGGATTCAGTACAATGGCAGGACACAAAATCATCAACTAACAAAAATCAGTTATGTTTTTATAAACTAACATGAAACTATCTGAAAAGGAAGCTAGGGAAACAATCCCATTCAGAGTAGTATCAAAAACAATAAAATACTTACAAACAAATTTAACGAATGAGGTGGAAGACTTGTACACTGAAATCTATAAAGCACCAATGAAAGAAATTTTAAAAACACAAACAATGAAAAAAAAATCAGACTTTCATGGATTGGAATACTTCATATTGTTAAGATGTCCACACTGCCCAGAGTGATTGAACATTCAATAAAAACTCTACCAAAATCCCAATGACATTTTTTTTTTACAAAAATAAAGAAAAAAAGCGATTCTCGAATTTATGCAGATTCAGACCCCTAATAGGGAAATCAATTTTGAGAGAGGAAAACAAAGCTGGAGGCATCACATTTCTTGATTTCAAAATATATTATGAAGCTATAGTGCATAGTGGCATAATGACAGATCTATAGAAGAGGACAGAATAGAGAACAATAATAAATACTCGTATATAATCAACTGATCATTGTCAAGGGTGCCAAGAAAAAACAATGGGCAAATAAGCTTCTCTTCCACCAGTGATGTTGGGAGAATTGGATATGCATAAGCAAAATAAAATTGGACTCATTTTACAACATTCACAAAAAACAAAAAACAAACAAAAACCTAAAAATGAATTAAAGACTCAAGTGTAAGACCTAAATCATAAATTTTCTAGAAAAAAAAACATGGGGAAAAGCTCCTTGACATTGGTATTTGTACTGGTTTAATGGAAATGAAACAATAAGGGCAAGAAACAAAAGCAAAAATATAGAAGCAGAACAACATCAAACAACAAAACATTCTGTGCAGCAAAGGAAATAATCAGTGGAGTGAAAGACAATGTACAGAATGGGGGGAAATATTTGCAAACCATCTATCTGGTAAAGGATTACTTTTCAAAATATATAAGGAAGTGCTACAGCTCAATAGCAAAACAACAACAAAAACACAAATTTAAAATTATCTGTAGACTTGAATAGACATTTCTCTAAGAAAGACATACAAATGGCCACCAGGAACATGGAAAGATGCTCAATATCACTAATCACCAGGAAAATACAAATCTATACCACAATGAGATAACACACCTGTTAGAATGGCAATTATAAAAAAAATAAAACGTAAGTATGGACATGTATGTGGAGAAACTAGAATCCTTATTTACCTGGTGGGAATGTAAAATGGTGCATCTGTTATAGAAAATAAGAAAATTCCTCAAAAATTAAAAATACAACTACCATATGATTTAGCAATCCCACATTTGGGTATGTATCCAAAATAAATTAAATCAGAATCTTGAAGAGATATCAGCACTCCAATGTTTATTCCAGTGGTATTCACAATATCCAAGCTCTATTCACAATAGCCAAAAAAATGTAAATGTCCATTGATGGATGAGTAGAAAAAGCAAATGTGATGTATACTTACAATAGAATACTATTCAACTTAAAAAAAAAGAGGGAAATCCTGCAATATACAACATGAACAGAAATACACGAAAACTACAGACAATATCTTTCATTAACAAAGATGAAAAAAATCCACCCCCCAAATATTAGCAAACCAAATTTAACAATGGATGAAAAGAATTACACACCATGACTAACTGGGATTTTTCCCAGGTATGCAAGGCTGATTTAACACTTGAAAATCAATTAATGTGAACTATCATATCAATAGGCTAAAGAAGAAAACATGACCAGATCAATAAATGCAGAACAAAAACTTAACAAAAATCCAACTCTCAGTCAAAATGCAAATTCTCAGTAAACTATGACAGAGGAAAATTTTCTCTATTTGATAAACAATATTTACAAAATTCATACAGTTAACATCATAGTGAATGATAAGCTCAAATCTTTCCTACTAAGATCAAGAAAAGACCAAAAAAAGTCATTCTCACCATGCTTTTCAACATCATACTGGAAGTCCCAGCTAATGCAATGAGATGAGAAGAGAAAACAAAAAGTAAAGAGATGGGGAAAGGAGTAAAATTGCTTTGGTTTGCAAAGGACATGGTCATTTATGTAGAATATCTGAAGAAATCAATAAAGAAACTCCTGGAACTAACAAGTGATTTTAGCAGTATTGAGCATATGAGGTTAATACAGAAAAATTAAAATATGTATAAGTATACTTGCAGCATGCAGATAGTTAAAAGAAATAAACTGTTAAAAGTTGGATTATTTAATGTAGAAATAAAATATGCAATAGATATTTAAACCAGGACTTTACACAGGAGTCAGTTGAGGAGGAAACTTCAGTAAATTACATATAAAACTAAGGAAGGCACCTGCAATGTTGCACAGATAAAAGAGTAGTAAAAGATCTGGATATAACATGGAGAAGTTGATTATTCTGAGAACTATCCCAGGAAAAAAAAATAATAAAGAGAATGGAGAATGTGAAAGAAAACAAGATTGGAAAAGATCATTTTGGAAAATTTTTTTGAATTGAGAGAAAATATTGATTTGTAGATACATATACTTCAAGTACCAAATGGGTCTAAAGCATAAATTCAAACCAGATATATTACAGTAGAATTGAGGATCAGAAAAGCTTGAGAGGTACCCTTAAGAGTTATATACTGGTGAGGAATGATGTCGGTTACCTTCAAACGAACAATAAAGGAAGAGTTTTCTTACTGGAAAAATATCTGTATATTACAGAGATACCATGCACATGCCAAACGCAAATGACTACTAATTACCACTGTACATATTTAAACTATAATATATGGAGGGGAGAGGGAAGATGGCGGCGTAGGAGGACGCTGGGCTCACCGCGCGTCCTGCTGATCACTTAGATTCCACCTACACCTGCCTAAATAACCCAGAAAACCACCAGAGGATTAGCAGAATGGAGTCGCCGGAGCCAAGCGCAGACGAGAGGCCCACGGAAGAGGGTAGGAAGGGCGGTGAGGCGGTGCGCGCTCCACGGACTGGCGGGAGGGAGCCTGGGCGGAGGGGCGGCTAGCCGGCCAAGCAGAGCCCCCGAGTCTGGCTTGCAAAAAGCGGAGGGGCCTGACGGTCTGTGTTCCGACAGCAAGCGCAACTTAGCGGCTGGGAGGTCATAAGTTAACAGCTCTGCTCAGAAAGCGGGAAGGCTGGAGGACAAAGGGAAGGA
>NW_024412401.1:897151-957111 GCF_014898765.1 Herpailurus yagouaroundi
AAAAAAAAATTAAAGAGCTAAAAAAGTAAAGGATATTCATTATTCAGACATTGGAAAATTAAATAATGTAAAATTGTAGATTTTACCTACAAGAAACTGTATATATAATACAATCCCAATCTAAATCACAGTTGTCTGTGTGTGTGTGTAAGTGTGTGTATGATCACAGATTTGTGAAGGTTTGGAGAGGGGTTGAAACGGATTCTAAAATTAATTTGGAAATTCAAAGGGTAAAAGTGCCATGGAAATCTGAAGAAGTAGTACAAAGCTGGACAATTTATACTACTACCAGATACCAAGAGACATTATAAGCATATTAATCAGGAAGTGTAGTGTTTGCATTACAGGGAGCTATGCAAACTCATGACTAGAACATCCTAAAGCTTTCTAAAATCTACCATACGTACATTTCACCTAATAATGAGAAGGACAACACTACCATACAGAAGAGAAAGAATGTGTATTTCAATCAATAGTATTGTATCACCTGGATATTCAGTGGACAAAGAAAACTCTTGACCCCCACTCCCATTTTAAATGAAAATCAATTCAAAAGGAAGAAAAAATGCAAATATAAATTTTAAAACAGAAAGCGTGTAGGGGCACCTGGGTGACTCAGTCAGTTAAGCATCCGACTCTGGCTCATGTCATGATCTAGCGGTCAGGGAGTTCAAGCCCCGCATGGGGCTCTGTGCTGACAGCTCAGAGCCTGGAACCTGCTTCAGATTCTGTGTCTCCCTCTCTCTCTGCTCCTCCCCCACTCATGCTGTCTCGGTCTCAAAAACAAACATTAAAAAATAAAAAAAAACAAAACAGTAAAGCTTGTAGAAGAAAACACAGGAATACATATTAATACCTTGGTTTGCAAGTATTTCTTAAAAATGGCACGAAAGGTCTTATGAATTTAAAAGTACCTCGTTAGGGGTGCCTGGGTTGCTCAGTCGGTTGTGCACCCGATTTTGGCTCATGTCATGAACTCAGGGTCATGGGATTCAGCTCTGTGTCAGGCTCTACACTGAGAGCAAAGCCTGCTTAAGATTCTCTCTCTTGCTCTCTCTCTCTCTGCCCCTCCCCCTCTCTAAAAAACTAAAAATGAAAGTACCTCCTTAGCAATATTAACTCTAAAAACATCTAGTCATCAACAGAAACTGGGGAGATAATTCATCCAATTTAGCGATTGAGGGTATTTGCCAATGCAACAATTATTATCATCTATATGAGACACTCATGAATAGCCACTTCACAAAAGAAATCTAAATAGTCATTAAATATATGAAAATACATTCAGCTTCATTTACCATAAAAATGCAGATGTTTATGATGATACCACTACATGTCAACCAATGAAGAGAAAATGAAAAAGTACAATAGCAAGTTTGGTGAGGATATGGACAAACTGGGTCTTCTACTTTGCAGTATTTGCCAAAACTGAACTAATGCAAACCTCGTAAGTCAACTTCCATTCTTGTAAACAAAAATGTGTATGTCTGTTCACCAATATTTATGTACAAGAATGTTCATAGAAGCATGATTCATAACTATTAAATTTTGGAAACTACTACTGATATGTTCATCATCAAGGGAATAGGTAAATTGAGGCCTAATCACATAATGGAAAAATCTACAGCAATATTTTATATGAAAATACAGATTGTCTTAGTTTGGGATTCCATAAAAAAAAAATGCCTTGTGGCTTAAACAACACAAACAAGGTTTCTTACATTTCTGGAGGCTGTTAAGTCCAAGATCAAGGTTATACAAGCATTTAGTTTCTGGTGAGAAGGCTCTATGATGTGGCTTGCAAATGGCTTTCTTCTTGTGGTGTCCTCACTTGCAGAGAGAGCAAGTTCTCTGATTTCTCTTTTCAGAGGAAGGCTATCCTATTGGCAAGAACCCCTCAGCCTCATGGCCTCAATTTAATCGTCATTATCTCCTCAAGGCCCAATTTTAAATGGAGTCACATTGTGAGCTAAGGCTTCATCATATGAAGTTTGGGAAGACATTCAGCCCATAGCATGGATGCATCTCACAAACATGAAACTGAGTAACAGAAGCCAAAGATGAAAGAGTATCTGTATGATTGTATTGACATAAAATGCAAAATATGAAAATATATGCAGTTAGAAGTCAGGGTAGTGGTTGCCCCTTGAGGAAGGGTCTGGTGTGGACTGGAAAGAAGCATGAGCTATGTTTCTGTAGCTGGTAATATCTGGTGTCTTCATCTGGGTGCTGGTTGCACAGATGTGTTTGATTAGTGAAAATTCATCAAAGTATATAGTTATTATATACACATTTTCCATATATATTTACTTCAATAAAATGCTTATAAAACTTACTTCAGTTTTTGCTGACATAGATATATACATCTTCACTCTTTTTAAGCAAGGTGCCTAGAAGACTGCTACTGAATAAATACTTGTAATACATAAAAGAATGTAGAAAGTTTGAGAGTAGATGTAAATGAGTACATATGTATATAAAAATAAGGCAATTTTAATATCAGAGGAGATTAAGTAGAAACATGAAGTTAACCCTAAAAACAACACTGATAAAGCAAAAGAAATATATATATATGTATTAAAAACCAGCCCTTGTATGCTGTCAATGACAGAGTCCTCAAATATAAAAATCAAGTGGCAAGATTATAAGGAAATTCATGGCTAGCAAATTCATGGCTATAGTGGGAGATGTTAACGTGTCTATATCAGAACATGAGAGATCCTGCTGGCAAAACAACAACAACACTATGGAGATCACAGGAAGAAAATCAATTAGCTTTTCAAATGTAAAACAATGGCTACAAAGAACTTTGGACCAAGATATGGAGATCATCATTTTCAAATGGAAGTAGAATATTTGTAAAGCTGTCACCTAGTATTTCACAAAAAAAGCATAAATATAAAACATCATATAAACTATATTCTGTGGAAGACCAAAAAGGGGAGAAAATGGTTTAAAAACAAACATAAGTAATGAAATAGAAAACAAATTAATTAGAGTGTGAAAAAATCTAGCTCTCTGAAAAGAGTAATAAATTACACGTTTGCTTTAAAATGGTTATTAAAAAATAAGAAAGGCAGAAAGGAAAAAATTAGAAATAATTTCATAAGTGTCAGTGCTATCATTTACAAAGAAGCAACTAATTACATTGCTTAAAGTATTTATCAAAAATGCATAGTTCAAATTTTAAAAAGAAATGATTCTTCAAATGCTGAGTTAAAGTTAATTGTTAGTGTGAGCCCATAAATGTTTTGTTAGGTCTTTTCTAGCTCTAAGCACAGAAATGACCTGTAATTAAGGTGTACCCTTCCTACAAAAATTTTGCTTACTTGGGAGGAGCAGATCTCATGAATGGGGTAAGGAAGTTCAAGATACAGGCAAAGCATCTTTTGAGAAAACAGAGAGTCCAAATCCTGGGCCTCTCATTATCCAAACTGTGATTCCTGGATCAATAAATAAAAAATAAAAATTCTACCTAATAAAAACAATTTATATATGTGACTAAAACAGCCTCCTAATAATACTTATTAATTCTAATTATACTTATGTATAGTTTACTTTAAATCACTAGAACTCTATTCAGTATTACTATTTCAAACCATTATGGATGTAGTTATGTTTAATAGATGCTTTCAACATGAATACAATATTACCCAAATATTTTCCTCAAAATCACCATCAGCAAAAAGAAGGGATATTTCTGCTACAACACAGTGGCCATCAAATTATAAACATTTATAGATTAGCTATCACTGAATGAATTACACCATTTATAAAGTATGTTATATTTTTTCATTACAGTTTCAATTGACTTTTCCATTAAATCCAAAAGAACATGTCAAAATTGCAGTCTGGATTAGAAATCTACATCAAGATTCAATCAGAACTATATCATTTTAGAGGTCAAGTGGAAAAGGACAGAAAATTTACTCCATTGTGTGACAATTAGTTCTCTCTCTAATCTCATCCAGCCTTTAGGATGTGTTCCATTCATCCCTCCTGTTACTAATTTGCCAACTTCGTCATGGTCAGTTTTAGGCTTTGGTCAACCAGAAATTTAATCCAAGTTTACATTCTTTATGTTTCAAGGCTACTATAATCACCTCTTCTCTAAAGGAAATTTTTTTTTAAATGTTCATTTACTTTTGAGAGACAGTGTGACAGAGCATGAGCAAGGGAAGGGCAGAGAGAGAGGGGGACACAGAATCTGAAGCAGGCTACAGGCTCTGAGCCATCAGCACAGAGCCCAATGAGGGGCTGAAACCCACGAACTGTGAGATCATGACCTGAGCTGAAGTAAGACGCTAAACCTACTGAGCCACCCAGGCACCCCTAAAGGAAAATCTTTAATTTTTCCCTCACAGTAGAGAACACATAGGGCATAAAAAGTTCATTATTAAATCATCACTTCTTCATAAAATATGTCACTTATTACATAATAGTCTGTACAATTTTCTGTTTATATCAATGAACAATGGTCCTGATAGTATACAGAGTTACTGCCCAAATAAGAGATGTTCTTTACTTTCTACACATATAACAATTGGACAGTTAGAGAGGACTATTAACTTTCATAATCTCATTAAGGAACTAACATAATTATCTTAATAAAACAGCCAAACACATTGTAGATTAAGTAAGAACACAGCCAAATTATTTGGCTAAATTTATTAAATTACAAATTCCACCTATAATCCTCGGCTTGTTGAAGACTGAAAAATAATTATACAAGCAATTTTCATAATGCTTAATACTTTAATAAGATAATGCTTGCATACAATTCTAAATATTGATTTAATGCTACAGAGGCAAATGTTGAAATAAAGGAATACCAAACACATCCTTAGAAATGAGGAGAAAACATTACATTCAATAAGAAAACAAGGGAAGAAAGGTTCTCTTGGGAAAAACTTGTAAAAAGGAAATGCTAAAGATAAATTTTATATGGAAGACTAAGACCAGATAATTATCTTTAGGAGACAAATTCTACTACAAATGTATTTATAAGTTTTTGGCTATAAAGAATAAAAACTTTTGGGTTTTGCTATTCTAAACTCAGTTAAGATAATTTTCAGATCACTTCATAGGTCACAAAGAGTGACAAATGTAAAAAAGTAAAAGTGACACAATTTTAAATTGTGACATTTGATAGAAATAATTTATCAACACATTTATGAATCTTTAGTAAAAAATATATTCTATCAAAAATATATTCTATCAAAATGTGTATATTTTATATTTGTGTTGACTGAAGATGTGTATTTAGAATGTTAAAATTATTCACATGGCAGTATAATATCAAAAAATTTAAACACTATGCTAAATTTTTTTAAAGCTGATAAATTCCATCTGTCATACCTACAAATACTTCACAAATATACTTACATGTATAATTTTTCCAAAGCATATTTCAAATTCTTTAAAACTTGCAATTATTGTTCAAGTTTGAGTTTAGCATGTTATCCTAAAAGATGTAATTATTATTTCTACCAAATTAACACACATACACACACATATTCCTTCTTATGTGCCATATTCCTTCATATTCCTCCATTATGCCATATGGATCAGATTTGCATATTATCATTTCATTCTGATCATTTTAATAAGATGGCATTACAGGTCACATGTATATATGCTGAGGTTCAGTTAGTGTTGGCGGTTCTATTTTTATCTTTAAGCACAATTAAGTGCCTGCCTAATGTTCCAATCTAAAATATAAAGCAGTGAAATAGCAATGTTATCTAGATTTAGGTAGATAAACACCAAAAGTGATAGGTCAAAGCCTACCTCTTGGAAATAACTATAGAAGGGAAGGAAACAAGGACAATGGGAGGGCTTCTGAAATAATTTGTGATTTGGGCACAAATAAAAGTTAAACTGAATAAACATGAGGGGGCATAAATCCACATCAGTTATTAAATGAATCTTCTTTGTGACAGTAAAAAAAATTACTGTCTTTTTCTCCTGTGAACAAGAATACACAAAGAGTCTGATTTCTTTACCTCCCTAGCTTTTGTCTAGACAAATCAGGTCTGCCTTTCTTTTGCATCAGTGGCTGATAAACTTGAAAGCACCTGTCCCTTCCCTTTCTGTGCAGTGTATTTATTCAGATTAGATTCAACCTGGGCTTACTTAAAAGTCTCCCCTTTCCTATGACATGATTTTGCATTTAACAATCAGAAAGCAAAGATTGCAAACATTTTTAAAACACGGGCAGTTGCTCACGGAGCTTTATGGGACCATCAATATGTTGCAATCATTTCTTTTTCACAGTTGACTCTCAATATTGATTACCTTTCGTCATTTTAACACAAATTTCACATCACGTTTCACTATGGAGTATTTTTTTTTCAAACTTATCATGCCAGGCTTAATTTCAGTGGTTTTACTCTGTGTGAATTTAATCTTGGCTATGCCTTTTCTCTCTTTTTGTGTGAATATTGCTGAACGACATTTTAAGTGATTTCAAGCAAAACTCAACATTGTACGCTCAGGTATCTCAGTCTCAGTGAAAGCTAAACTCATTAATTTGGGGGGAAGGGAAGACCACAGAAGAGATACATCACACGTGTGATGGGACACCTGTTCTTTTTAATTAACTTAACTCTAATATACATAATATATTCATTTCCTACCTCCTTCTCACATTTTTGTTCTTTTTTGCAGCACAAAAAAACCTTAGAATATATCTTGGATATCACAAGACTGAGCATGAACTATTTTTAAAATTTTCTCATCTCAAGTAACTTTAGGTGGTTAAAGTTTATTTTGTTCATTTTTTAACTCAGTCAGTGAACATTCTGGGGTTCCTTCACCATGACATGTCTTATTGAAAACTTCCAGATCAGGAGTGGATCAAATTTCATCCACAGAAATGAATGCTGTAGATTCACCATAGAAATATCACTTACATGTTCTAGAAAGTTGACTAAGGAGCACTGTGAGTTCCTTGACACAGGGTTTCTTGGGAGTTAAATCTGAAATGAAAGATGCTTCACCAATGTACACATATATTTAAAAATATTGATAAGTCTTTTATGTGTACTGATGTTTTCCTGACACATGGGTCTGAGAGAGCCTGACCTCTTTCCCAACACCTTTCAAAGGGGATAACAGATGTTGGCAAATCAAAAGTACAAGGTTAAAATGTTTTAATCAGAAAATGCATTGGGCACAGAGGAACTTGGGAATAACATTTTGATGTCAATGTCTCACTAGCATGTATATTTGTTAGGAGAAATAATTTATATGATATTTGTAGGATGGTAAAGGTTATTTTAATATTGAAAGCATCTCTGTCCTTGAACTGTGCTCTTTAAGACCACTGGGAATGTGATAATTTCACTTCAAGAATTTTTAAAAATCTACAGTATCTGGATATTTATTTTAAGACCTATGGGACTTTTTCTAAGTGCATCCCACTTAAAGGCAATCACTCTGACATGGCGTGTCATGTGATTACACAACTTACACAAATAGTGCCGATAAACAGGTATGTATAATTAAAGTTCCAATAGAAATACTAAGAAAGCTGTGAGGATGGAGAAGGAAAAGAGAAACCTGTTAACTATAATTTTGCAACTAAATAATAATATATGCCATAGTAATTTATGCCATGATAAATGTCAACCTTGCACTGAAAAATGGACATCAAATTCCGTAGTCCATATCCCCATTTATTTAAATGAGATCTAATGATAACACCTGCAACAAATATACACTTAAATATTTTCTTTTCAGACAAAAGCAAATGACACACCATTTTCTTTCTTTCATAGAGTCCTCCCAACTATAAATGTCAAGGGTTCTGAGAAATCACCTCTGGACCCCTCAGAATCTTTGCTAAAAAAGCATATACGTTTAAAAAGGAAATAATTACCAACTTGTTCATCCATATAAAAAAAGCAACCTCACATTAAAAAGGCACTGCTGAAAGCTCCATTGGATGGAGCAGATTACACTTTTACTTTGCCTAAATTCTCATCATAAATCTTGCCTTTGAATTATCAAGAGCCCTTAGTCGGAAAATAGATCAAACTTTCCACCCTGTGCCTCTGGAATGTTGTGATTAATGGAAGAAAAGAAGACTGTGTGTAGGCCAGGACGAGAGAGGTAGATAGAGAGAATACTGTATTTGGATGAAGGAGGGGATTTTTATAAGATGCTCTGGATCTTTCAATGAAACAAATTAGTAAAAGATGATCACATTTTATGAAAGATCACATTCCAATCAGTCAGCTTACACATGCTTCTCTTTTGGGGAGCATGAGTTAAGAAGATAGAATCTTAGTGGAAATTCCCTCTCTTGTTACAGAGCAAAAACCATCAACAGTCCTTCCAACCCTTAACACCCTTTTCCAGTATTTCTGTCCTATTAGATTATCTGCCTAACCATCTTGTTTGGTATTAGGAGAGCAAAGCACTTAATCAAAGTTTGTCTCAATGGTTCAATTTTCCTACTACTTTAGCATCTCCATTGGTCTTTAGGAAACCAGTCACTTTTAGGGGTGTCTGGGTGGCTTAGTTAAGCGTTTGACTTCGGCTCAGGTCATGATCTCACAGTTCGTGGGTTTGAGCCCCGTGCTGAGCTCTGTGCTAACAGCTCAGAGCCTGGATACTGCTTCGGATTCTGTGTCTCCCTCTCTCTACCTTTCCCCTGCTCACTCTTTGTCTCTCAAAATAAATAAACATTAAAAAGTTTTTTACAAGTCTTATTAGAAACCAGTCACTTTTATTTACTTATTTTTTCTGTACAGGAAGTCAGATTGCACATTTCAGTATTAGAGGAGAAATGAGGCACGAGGGCAACAGCGCAGGGCCCATAAAAAGATGGGATTGAGAGCTAGGGTTAGGCCCAACTCTCACAAGTGTGTAAGGAAACTTTGTTTCTCCATAAAACGAAACACCAAAGACTACCAGAGAGCTTGCATATATGGAATAGGGCGATGTTGCTTCCCTTGCAAACAGGTTTCTGACCAGACGGTGAAACAAGGCAGAGAGAGGGTCACAGGGAAGGGAATGAAGAGCGTTGTGTCTGCAAAGAGGGAGCAAAGACAGGGATAGGGGTCTTCTCTCAGCACAAATCTACACGCAGGAGCTGGGGACACACATAACAGGAACAGGGGGAAAGGTCCCTATAGGCAGATGCAGAAAGCTAGTAGTGTTCACCTGCCCCAGCCTCCTGGCTCCCTTCGGCCTTCAGCCTGGAGCCCGGTTCTGAGTGGGGCCAGGGGGCCAGGTGGACCAAGTGGCCCAGAGGGATGTGAAATTTAGATTTCCAAAGAAACGGCTTTTCTACTGTGTAAATAAGATTGGCAATATTTACATTTCTACCAAATTTTCTTTCCCTTATGTGCATTGCATGTGGAAGAGACTCTTATTTTAATACATGAACATTACCCAGAAATGCAAAACTCTGAACTTTCGGGACTGCGTTATGTCTTAAGAGGAAATAAAATGGCAGGACCACTATCTTCCTTTTCTATCAAATCATTTCACACCTCTCACTATATATGTAGCTCTCAAACATATTCAAATGCTTAATAAGGAGAAAAAGAAAGTTCTGAGTATTGGTCGTCTGGGTCCTCACTGCTATTTGTGTACATATTTTCATAAGATGCACAAAGTTTATGAACCCAGCCTGTAAGAGGCTTGGGATTGCCAAACTGTTCTCACAAGTCTTCTGAACAAACTGAAGATCAACAACTCTTCTTTCTAAGAAGGAAGGACACAGAGCAAAGTTCTACGTAAAAAAGGACAGGTACATACAGAGAATCACAACTTACCGGAGAAGAAACCTCACAACAACCAATTCCAGGTAAGGGGACAAATTGCTGGAGGCTCAGAGTGGTACTTTAAGAGTTAAAAAATTTAGGGGCGCCTGGGTTAAGCATCTGACTTTGGCTCAGGTCATGGTTTGGCGGTTTGTAAGTTTCAGCCCTGCTCCACGCTGACAGCTCTGAGTCTGGAGCCTGCTTTGGATTCTAGGTCTCCTTCTCTTTCCGCCCCAAACTTTCTTGTGCTCTGTCTCGCTCTGTCTCACACAAATGAATAAACGTTAAAAAAAAGTTTTAAAAAAGAGCTAAAAACATTGAGGGAACCCCATGATTGGAGTTCTAACTAGATCCCCTCCTGTTTCCAACATGGAAAGGAAAAGGGACTGACTATTCGGAAACATACCAGGACATTTTATACTTCCTCAAGAGGTCCGCCTTCAGGAGAAACTAATTACCCAGATCTTAATCAGCTGGAGTACTATCGGAGCTTAACTGATTTGGGGTAAAAGAAATAGGCAACTCTAGGTGGCCAGCCTACCTGGTCGAGGAAAGAAAATACCGCTCTAGCGGATCCGGTCAT
Source organism: Herpailurus yagouaroundi (assembly GCF_014898765.1). Classification (NCBI taxonomy): domain Eukaryota; kingdom Metazoa; phylum Chordata; class Mammalia; order Carnivora; family Felidae; genus Herpailurus; species Herpailurus yagouaroundi. Next base: position 907,511 of record NW_024412401.1, read on the forward strand.
CCTGCCCCACAAGGAGGGGGAAAGCTGATGAGCACATGTGAAGCCCACAGTATAGAGGCACAAGCTCGCTAAAAGACTGAGGCCGAATCACAGGAGTAGTGAGTGCTTCCCCTCCCCCCCACCACATTACTAATGGCCTCTTGACAGCAGTTCCTCCACCTGGTTCCTCACGTCCAGCTGTTAGAAAAAAATTGTAAGGCAAACTGAAAGGCAAATAACACAATTGGGGGTGACAGGCCAAGCATCAGAGCCAGGCATAGTAGGGTGTTAGAATCATAAGGACTGGGATTTGAAACGATTATGATGAATCAGCTAAAGTCTTTAATGGATGGAATAGCATGTAAGCAGAGAGATGGACATCCTAAGAAAGAATCAAAAAGAAATGTTGGTAGGGTACCTGGGTGTCTCAGCCGATGAAGCGTAGACTCTTGATTTCCAGTTGGGTCATGATCTTGTGGTTTCTGAGTCTAAGTCCCGCATCAGGGCCTGTGCTGATAGTGTGGAACCTGCTTGGGATTTTCTTTCTCCAACTCTCTCTGTCTCTCTCTTTCTCTCTCTCTCTGTCTGCCCCTCCTCCTCTCAGTCTCTCTCTCTTTCAAGATAAATAAACAAATGAACAACAACAACAAAAAATTTGGAGATCAAAAGCACTGAAGAGCTGTAACAGAAATGAAGAGTGACTTTGCTAGGCTTATTAGTAGAGTGGTCACAGCAAAGGAAACAATTCCTGGCCTTGATCTTTGAGTGCCTCTCTTGTTTTTTTTTTTACTTTTTTTCTTTTTTCAGAAAGAGAGAGAGCGTGAGCAGGGGAGAGGGGCAGAGGAAGAGGGAGAGGGAGAGAGAGAGAATCTTTAGCATGCTCCATGCTGAGCACAGAGCCCAATGTGGGGGTCAATCCCACAACCCTGGGATCATGACCTAAACTGGAATCAAGAGTCAGCCACTCAACCAACTGAGCCACCCAGGTGCCTGGAGAAATTCTCAATAGAAACCTCCAAAACTGAAAAGCAAACAGAGAAAATACATATATATTTAAAAATAGCAGAATATCCAAAAACAGTGGGATAATTACAGGTAAAAACATACGCAAAGTGGGAATACTGAGAGAAGAAAGAGTAAAAGGAAAAAAAAAAAAGAGAAATATTTAAAACAATAATGACTAAGAATTTCCTCAAATGAATGTCAAACACCAAACAACAGATCCAAGAAACTTAGGGAAACCAAGCAGAATAAATGTTAAAAACACTATACCTAGGTATATAATTTCCTTTCTTAAAAATGTTTATTTTTCAGAGAGAGAGAGAGAGAGAGAGAGAGTGCAGGAGGGGCAGAGAGAGAGTGGGAGAGAATCCAAAGCAGTCTCCATGCTGCCAGTGCAGAGCCCCATTCAGGACTGTCTGACAAACCATGAAATCATGACCGGAGCCAAAAGTCAAGGGTTGGATGCTCAACAGATTGAGCCACCCAGGTGCCGAGTGTATCATTTTCAAATTATTGAAAAACAAAGATAAAGAAAAAATTTTTGAGATAATACAAGGTGAGGGGAAATGGCTTGGCTTCTTTATAGAGAAACAAAGAAGAATTACATCCCACTTCTCAAGAAGAAAAATTACATCCCACTTCTCAAGAAAAAAATCCCACTTCTCAAGCAAGAAGAAAGTGGAGAGAAATAAAGTTTTAGAAGGGAAGAAAAAAAAACATGCTTATAAATTTCTGTCTCCTATAAAATTATCAAAAGTGAAGAAAAAATGAACACTTTTTAGACAAATGGTAACTTAGAGAATTTGTTACAATAGTCTTGCCTTGAAGGAAATGTGCAAAAAAATTAGAAAAAAAATAAAATGATATTGGTCATACATAGATATACTTAAAGGAAGAACACTGGAAAATGAATACATGGAAATGAAATAAAAACTTTATTTTTCTTATTATTACTTGGTCTAACAGGTAACGGTTTATTCAAAACAATAGCCACAATGTATTAAATTATGTATGTATGTATATATTTCTATATATTTATATATGTGTATATGTAAGTGAAATGAATGGCATTAATGATGCAAGGGACCAGAAGGAAGAATTTGGATTATTTTGTTATTATAAGGTATTTGTAATACTGGTGAAATAATATAGTGTTATTTGAAAGTGAATTTGGATTAGTTGTAAATGTGTGACACACACTCTAGGGCAACCATTAAAAAAGTATAAAAAGTATAAAATATATGCTAAGAAAAGAGCAAATATGGAATCATATTAAATGCTCAGTTGAAACCAAACATGACAGGAAAACTTGGAAGACACATATAGGACAAAAGACCAAGGACAACAATAGAAAAATAACAAATATTGTAGATATGAATCCAACTATCTTAATAATTTATTTGACCATCAATAGTGTGAATTCAGCAATTAAAAGACTGATTGTTTAAGAGTGGATTTAAAAAAAGAAACCCAACTATAAGTTGTTTATAAGAAAACCACTTTGGAGACAGAGCTGGGAAGATGGTGGCGTAGGAGGGCGCTGGGCTCACCGCGTCCTGCTGGTCACTGAGATTCCATCCACACCTGCCTAAATAACCCAGAAAACCGCCAGAAGACTAGCAGAACGGATTCTCTGGAGCCAAGCGTAGACAAAAGGTCCATGGAAGAGGGTAGGAAGGGCAGAGAGGCCGTGCTTGCTAAGCAGAAGGGCGGGAGGGAGCCAGGGCAGAGAGGCGGCCCTGCAGCAAAGCAGAGCCCCCCGAGGCTGGCTGGCAAAAGCAGAAGGGCTGGGCGGAGTGTGTTCTGACAGCAAGCGGGACTTGACATCTGGAAGGTTATAAGCTAACAGCTCTTCTCGGAGAACGGGAGGGCTGGAGGAACATGGGAGGGAGAGTTGTGGATCCCCAGAGGACAGAGCTCAGCTTGGTGGGGAAAAAAGGCACACCAGCACCTTTTGTCACCAGCACCATCTCCCTCACCCATCCCCCAGCCAAAATCCCAAAGGGAACCAGTTCCTGACAGGGAACTTGCTGGCACCGCACAAACACCCAACACTGTGCTTCTGCGGGTCCATTCCTCTGGTGGGTCTGACTCCCTCCCGGTGACGCAGGGCCCCTCCCAAAGCGGATCTCCTAAGGAAAAGTGAGCTGAGCCTGCCCCTACCTCCCCCATGCACCTTGCCGAACCACAACAGCTAATACACCAGATCCCTAGCATCACAAGCCTGGCAGTGTGCAAGTAGCCCAGATGGGCCACGCCACCCCACAGTGAATCCCGCCCCTAGGAGAGGGGAAGAGAAGGCACGCACCAGTCTGACTGTGGCCCCAGCGGTGGGCTGGGGGCAGACATCAGGTCTGACTGCGGCCCTGCCCACCAACGCAAGTTATTCAAGACAGCACAGGGGAAGTGCCCCACAGTCCTGCACCACTCCAGGGACTATCCACAATGACAAAACGGAAGAATTCCCCTCAGAAAAACATCCAGGAAATAACAACAGCTAACGAACTGATCAAAAATGATTTAAACAATATAACAGAAAGTGAATTTAGAATAATAGTCATAAAATTAATCGCTGGGCTTGAAAACAGTATAAAGGACAGCAGAGAATCTATTGCTACAGAGATCAAGGGACTAGGAATAGCCAGGAGGAGCTAAAAAATGCTATCAATGAGCAGCAAAATAAAATGGAGACAACCACAGCTCAGATTGAAGAGGCAGAGGAGAGAATAGGTGAACTAGAAGATAGAATTATGGAAAAAGAAGAAGCTGAGAAAAAGAGACATAAAAAAATCCAGGAGTATGAGGGGAAAATTAGAAAACTAAGTGATGCACTAAAGAGAAATAATCTACGCATAATTGGTATTCCAGAGGAGGAAGAGAGGGAAAGGTGCTGAAGGTGTACTTGAAGAAATAATAGCTGAGAACTTCCCGGATCTGGGGAAAGAAAAAGGCATTGAAATCCAAGAGGCACAGAGAACTTCCTTCAGACATTCTCTGTTCAGAGAACATTCTGAAAGCAGCTAGAGATAAACATGCTCTAACATATAAAGGGAGACCTATAAGGCTCGTGATGGATCTCTCTACTGAAACTTGGCAGACCAGAAAGGAATGGCAGGAGATCTTCAATGTGATGAACAGAAACAATATGCAGCTGAGAATCCTGTATCCAGCAGTTTCTGTCATTTAGAATAGAAGGAGAGATAAAGATCTTTCCAACGAAACAAACTGAAGGAATTCGTCACCACTAAACCAGCCCTGCAAGAGATCCTAAGGGGGATCCTGTGAGACAAAGTGCCAGAGACATCGCTACAAGCATGAACCCTACGGACACCACAATGATTCTAAACCCATATCTTTCTATAATAACACTGAATGTAAATTGACTAAATGCACCAACCAAAAGACATAGGGTATCAGAATGGATAAAAAAACAAGACCCATCTATTTGCTGTCTACAAGAGACTCACTTTAGACCTGAGGACACCTTCAGATTGAGAGTGAGGGGATGGAAAACTATTCATCATGCCACTGGAAGTCAAAAGAAAGCTGGAGAAGCCATACTTATATCAGACAAACTAGACTTTAAATTAAAGGCTGTAATAAGAGATGAAGAAGGGCATTATATAATAGTGACAGGGTCTATCCATCAGAAAAAGCTAACAATTATAAATGTCTATGTGCCGAATAAAGGAGCCCCCAAATATATAAAACAATTACTCACAAACATAAGCAATCTTATTGATAAGAATGTGGTAATTGCAGGGGAATTTAACACTCCACTTACAGAAATGGATAGATCATCTAGACACATGGTCAATAAAGAAACAAGGGCCCTGAATGATACATTGGAACAGATGTACTTGACAGATATATTTAGAACTCTGCATCCCAAAGCAACAGAATATACTTTCTTCTCGAATGCACATGAAACATTCCCCAAGACAGATCACATACTCGGTCACAAAATAGACCTTAATAACTATGAAAGAATTGAGATCATACCATGCATACTTTCAGACCACAATGCTATGGAGCTTGAAATCAACCACAGAAAAAAGTCTGGAAAACCTTCAAAAGCATGCAGGTTAAAGAACACCCTACTAACGAATGAGTGGGTCAACCAGGCAATTAGAGAAGAAATTAAAAAATATATGGAAACAAACGAAAATGAAAATACAACAATCCAAACGCTTTGGGATGCAGCAAAGGCAGTCCTGAGAGGAAAATACATTGCAATCCAGGCCTATCTCCAGAAACAAGAAAAATCCCAAATACAAAATCTAACAGCACACCTAAAGGAAATAGAAGCAGAACAGCAAAGACAGCCTAAACCCAGCAGAAGAAGAGAAATAATAAAGATCAGAGCAGAAATAAACAATATAGAATCTCAAAAAACTGTAGAGCAGATCAACGAAACCAAGAGTTGGTTTTTTGAAAAAATAAACAAAATTGATAAACCTCTAGCCAGGCTTCTCAAAAAGAAAAGGGAGATGACCCAAATAGATAAAATCATGAATGAAAATGGAATTATTACAACCAATCCCTCAGAGATACAAACAATTATCAGGGAATACTATGAAAAATTATATGCCAACGAACTGGACAACCTGGAAGAAATGGACAAATTCCTAAACACCCACATGCTTCCAAAACTCAATCAGGAGTAAATAGAAAGCTTGAACAGACCCATAAACCAGCCAAGAAATTGAATCAGTCATCAAAAATCTCTCAACAAATAAGAGTCCAGGACCAGATGGCTTCCCAGGGGAGTTCTACCAGACATTTAAAGCAGAGATAATACCTATTCTTCTCAAGCTATTCCAAAAAATAGAAAGGAAAGGAAAAGTTCCAGACTCATTCTATGAAGCCAGTATTACTTTGATTCCTAAACCAGAGAGACCCAGTAAAAAAAGAGAACTACAGGCCAATATCCCTGATGAATATGGATGCAAAAATTCTTAATAAGATACTAGCAAATCGAATTCAATGGCATATAAAAAGAATTATTCACCATGATCAAGTGGGATTCATTCCTGGGATGCAGGGCTGGTTCAACATTCACAAATCAATCAACGTGATACATCAAATTAATAAAAGAAAAGATAAGAACCATATGATCCTGTCAATCGATGCAGAAAAGGCTTTGACAAAATTCAGCAAACTTTCTTAACAAAAACCCTCGAAAAAGTCAGGATAGAAGGAAAATACTTAAAGATCATAAAAGCCATTTATGAAAAGCCCACAGCTAACGTCATCCTCAGTGGGGAAAAATTGAGAGCTTTTTCCCTGAGATCAGGAACACGACAGGGATGCCCACTCTCACCGCTGTTGTTTAACATAGTGCTGGAAGTTCTAGCATCAGCAATCAGACAACAAAAGGAAATCAAAGGCATCCAAATTGGCAAAGATGAAATTAAGCTTTCACTTTTTGCAGGTGACATGATAGTATACATGGAAAATCCGATAGGCTCCACCAAAAGTCTGCCAAAACTGATACATGAATTTAGCAAAGTTGCATGTTACAAAATCAATGTTTAGAAATCAGTTGCATTCTTATACACTAACAATGAAGCAACAGAAAGACAAATAAAGAAACTGATCCCATTCACAATTGCACCAAGAAGCATAAAATACCTAGGAATAAATCTAACCAAAGATGTAAAGGATCTGTATGCTGAAAACTATAGAAAGCTTATGAAGGAAATTGACGAAGATATAAAGAAATGGACAAACATTCCATGCTCATGTATTGGAAGAATAAACATTGTCAAAATGTCAATACTACCCAAAGCTATCTACACATTCAATGCAATCCCAATCAAAATTGCACCAGCATTCTTCTCGAAACTAGAACAAGCAATCCTAAAATTCATATGGAGCCACAAAAGGCCCCAAATAGCCAAAGTAATTTGAAGAAGAAGACCAAAGCAGGAGGCATCACAATCCCAGACTTTTGCCTTTACTACAAAGCTGTAACCATCCAGACAGCATGGTATTGGCACAAAAACAGACACATAGACCAATGGAATAGAATACAAACCCCAGAACTAGACCCACAAACGTATGGCCAACTCATCTTTGACAAAGCAGAAAAGAACATCCAATGGAAAAAAGACAGTCTCTTTAACAAATGGTGCTGGGAGAACTGGACAGCAACATGCAGAAGGTTGAAACTAGACCACTTTCTCACACCATTCACAAAAATAAATTCAAAATGGATAAAGGACCTGAATGTGAGACTGGAAACCATCAAAACCCTAGAGGAGAAAGCAGGAAAAGACCTCTCTGACCTCAGCCGTAGCAATCTCTTACTTGACACATCCCCAAAGGCAAGGGAATTAAAAGCAAAAATGAACTACTGGGACCTTATGAAGATAAAAAGCTTCTGCACAGCAAAGGAAACAACCAACAAAACTAAAAGGCAACCAACAGAATGGGAAAAGATATTTGCAAATGACATATCAAACAAAGGGCTAGTATCCAAAATCTATAAAGAGCTCACCAAACTCCACACCTGAAAAACAAATAACCCAGTGAAGAAAAGGACAGAAAACATGAATAGACACTTCTCTAAAGAAGACATCCGGATGGCCAACAGGCACATGAAAAGATGCTCAACATTGCTCCTCATCAGGGAAATACAAATCAAAACCACACTCAGATATCACCTCACGCCAGTCAGAGTGACTAAAATGAACAAATCAGGAGACTATAGATGCTGGAGAGGATGTGGAGAAACGGGAACCCTCTTGCACTGTTGGTGGGAATGCAAATTGGTGCAGCCACTCTGGAAAACAATGTGGCAGTTCCTCAAAAAATTAAAAATATACCTACCCTATGACCCAGCAATAGCACTGCTAGGAATTTACCCAAGGGATACAGGAGTACTGATGCATCGGGGCACTTGTACCCCAATGTTTATAGCAGCACTCTCAACAATAGCCAAATTATGGAAAGAGCCTAAATATCCATCAACTGATGAATGGATAAAGAAATTGTGGTTTATATACACAATGGATTACTACGTGGCAATGAGAAAGAATGAAATATGGCCCTTTGTAGCAACGTGGAGGGAACTGGAGAATGTTATGCTAAGTGAAATAAGCCATACAGAGAAAGACAGATACCATATATTTTCACTCTTATGTGGATCTAAGAAACTTAACAGAAACCCATGAGGGAGGGGAAGGGATAAAAAAAGATGTTAGAGTGGAAGAGAGCCAAAGTATAAGAGACTCTTAAAAACTGAGAACAAACTGAGGGTTGATGGGGAGTAGGTGGTAGGGGACTGTGGGTGATGGGTATTGAGGAGGGCACCTGTTGGGATGAGCACTGGGTGTTGTATGGAAACCCATTTGGCAATAAACTTCATATATTGAAAAAAAAACACTTTATTTATTTATGTATGTGTGTATGTATGTATGTATGTATTTATTTATTTATTTTTAAGAAAACCACTTTATTTTTTTTTTTCAACGTTTATTTATTTTTGGGACAGAGAGACAGAGCATGAACGGGGGAGGGGCAGAGAGAGAGGGAGACACAGAATCGGAAACAGGCTCCAGGCTCCGAGCCATCAGCCCAGAGCCTGACGCGGGGCTCGAACTCACGGACCACGAGATCGTGACCTGGCTGAAGTCGGACGCTTAACCGACTGTGCCACCCAGGCGCCCCAGAAAACCACTTTAAATATAAAGACACATAGATTAAAAGAAGTGGATGGAGAATGATGTATCATGCTAACGCTAGTCAAAAGAAAGTGTCAGTAGCTAACTTAATTTCAAATAGAACAAATTTTAAAGGAAGAAAAATTATCAGAGGACAAAAAGCAGCATTACATAAATAAAAAAAGGAGTCAAAATTCCAAAAATATTTAATAACTTCTGACGTATCTGTGCTTAGCAACAGTGGTGAAAGATATGAGCCAAAATTTGACACATAGAACAAGGAGGAAGCAATGTATCTATTATTACAGTGGAGACTTTAACTTTCCTCTATCAGAAATGGACAGTTCCAGGACGCACAATATCGGTATGAATATAGTGGAACTCGACCACACCATCAATCAAAAGGATATAATGGAAATATATACATTACTTTCCAATGGCAGCAGACAACATGCTATTCTCACGTTTGTATGAACCATATATCAAGATAGATTACATTCTGGACCATAAAACATACCTTGTCTATTTTTTATTCATATTTATGTTTATTTATAAATTAACAAATTTACCAAGAAAAAAAACATTTTGTAGAAAGGCTTGCTTATTTTTCATTTGTGCCCTAAGAAAAAATATCTTGCATATCTCTGGGGTCTATCTTAATATTTTATCATTTTTATAACTTGGTACTTATTTCTGCTATTTTTCAACCCAATCAAGACAACTAAAAAGTCCTATAATTTTGTGTTAGGTCTATAAAATGAATGGATTTCATGAAAATAGCATAAATCTGATTAATATAAGTAATATGTAGTGTCTACATTTTAAAATGAGCAAAAGAGTACTGAATATTTTGAGCATACTATTCATAAGGAATTTAGTTCTTAAACAAGGCAAAGTAGGTGCTAATATATCATTTGAGTTTCAGGTTGATGGGCAAAATCTCAAAGTAAAATATATTGAGCCATAAATGATGTGTCACCTCAAAAATACAATATTATTAACATATCAATATACATAGTAATGTTATTTTCCACTATCATATCAAATAAAAGTACATTTGAAAGTTTATTTAAATACACTCTTCCAAAATGAAACTTTTTCCTACCTGTTCTAATCAAGTAATTTTTTGGTGACCATACATTCAGCAAAGTAACATTTACATTTTTTTCATGTTTATTTATTTATTTTGAGAGAGAGAGAGAGAGAAAGACCAAGCAGGGGAGGGGCAGAAGGAGAGAGAATCCCAAGCAGGCTCCACTCTGCCAGCTCGGAGCCTAACATGGGGCTCCATCTCACAAACCATGAGATCATGACCTGAGCCAAAATCAAGAATCAGACACTTAACCAAGGGAGCTACTAGACACCCCTAGCAAGTTAACATTTAGTCTGTTATGTAGCAATATTGTTATCATTTTCCAATCTGCCTTTACATTTTACTGTGAGTTTTCATTCAGAAGTTTCTTTTTTTTCTCTTTTTTAATCTTTTTATATTTACCCATTTCTCCCACCCATTTCCTGCCTCTAGTAGCCATCAATCTGTTCTCTGTATCTATGAGCTTATTTTTTGTTAGTTCATTTGTTTATTTTGTTTGAAGATTCCACATATGAAAGAGATCATATGGTAGTTGTCATACCTAATTTACTTCTCTTCACCCAGTGCTCTCAAGATCCATGTTTTCACAAATGATAAGATTTCATTCTTTTTATGGCTGAATAATATTCCATTCTATATGTATACCACAATTTATTTATCCATTCATACATTCATGGACACACAGTTGTTTCCACATCTTGGTTATTGTAAGTAGTGTTGCAATGAACGTGAAGGTGCATATATCTTTTCAAGTTAAATACCTAAATAAATACTCAATAATGGAATTGCTGGATCAAATAAGTACCCAGAAGTGAAATTGCTAAATTATGTGGCAATTCTAGTTCTATTTTTTTGAGGAACCTCCATACTGTTTTCCATAATGACTGCGCGAATATACATTCCCATGAAGCGCACACACGGATTCCCTTCTCTCCACATCCTCACAAAGACTTCTTACTGCTTCTTTGGTAATAGCTATTCTAACAAGTGTAAGGTGACATCTCATTGTGGTTTTGGTTTATACTCCTCTGATGACTAATGATGTTGAGAATCTTTTCATGTACCAGTTGACCATCTATATGTACTCTTGCAAATATTTTCTCCCAGTAAGTAAGTTTCCTTTTCATTTTGTTGATGGTTTGCTTTGCTGTGTAGAAATTTTTAGTTTGAGGTGGTCTCATTTGATTATTTTTTTGTGTGTTTGTTGCTTTTGTTTTTGGCGTCAGAATGAAAAATCATCACCAAGACTTATGTCAAGTATCTCACCACTTATGTTTTATACTAGGAGTTTTATGGTTTCGGGTCTTACATTCAAGTCTTTAATTCATTTTGAGTTAATTTTTTAAATATGGTGCAAGATGGTGGTCAAGTTTCATTCTTTTACATGTGGATGTCCAGTAACCCCAACACCATTTATTGAAGAGAATATTCTTTCCCTGTTGTATACTATTGGTTCCTTTGCCATAAGCTAATTAACCATATATGCTTTGGTTTATTTCTGATCTCTCTACTCAGTTCTATCGATCTATGTATTTGTTTTTTTATGCCAGTATAATTTTGGTTTTGTTTCTATAGATTTGTAATATTATTTGAAATCAGGGAGCATAAGGCCCCCAGCGTTGTTCTTTTCCAAGATTGCTTTGGATATTTGGGGTCTTTTGTGGTTCCAAACAAATTTTACAATTATTTGTTAACTTCTGTGACTAATGCTATTATAATTCTGATAGGGATTGCATTGAATCTGCAGATTGCTTTGGATACTATGTACATTCTAATACTTGAAAACAACCAACATGTTTGTCAGTGGGTTAATGGGTGCATAAACTGTGGTACATCCAGATAATGGAAAACTGTTCAGTGACTGCTAGAAAGAAATGAGCTATCAAGCCATAAAAAGAAGTGGAGTAACCTTGACCGCATATTACTAAGTGAAGGAAGCCAATCTGAAAAAACAAAATCCTGGATGATTCCACCTAAATGACATGCTGGAAAAGGCAAAACTATGAAGACAGTAAAATGTCAGTGTTTGCCAAGAGTTAGAGGGGAGGGAAAGAAGACAAAAGATTTTTGGAACAGTGGAAATACTCTGCATTATACTATAATGATGGAAGCGTGTCATTACACATTTGTCCAAGTCTTTTGAATGTGTAATACCAGGAATGAACCCCAAGGTAAACTGTGGATTTGGGGTGATTAGGATGCATCAGTGTATGGTCATCAATTTTAACAAATGTACCACTCTGGTAGGGGATTTGAATAATGAGGAAGATATCCATGTGTGGGCGCAGGAGGTATATACCTCGAAACCTACTGTTTAGTTTTTTGGTAAATCTAAAACTGCCCTAAAAAAGATTAAAGTCCTAAAACAAACCTTAATAACTCACATGAAGACAGACGAAGAAAGCAGACACAGGCCAAAATAATGATCCTTATTATTTTCAAGAATAAAAAAAGACTGTACCAAGAATTTTGGATGAAAATAAATGTTAACTCTTAAAAATAGGTAGGGAAAATTATATATCTTACAATGTACTGGAGCTACAAACCTAATTAAAAAAATCTTTTTGTCATAGAATCAAAAACCTCAAACAGGATGAACACAAATAAACTGCACTGAGAAATTTCATATGACAATTGCTGGAAATAAAATACAAAGACCACAATATGAAAAGAGGGGGAGTGGAGGCATTGGAAACAACGTGAAAGGAACATCGATAAAGTGACAGCTGGCATCTCAAAAGAAAGAATGGGAACCAGAGCACAATAGAAGTATATTCCCTATGCTTCAAGAAAATAACTGGCAAGATAAAATGAAGCCAAAATAAAGACACTTTCAGCCAAGCAAAATACAGAAAATTCACCAGCAACACACCTGCTCCAAATGGAACGGGAAAGAACATTCTTTACTTGAAGGAGATGTAACCTGGAGGGATATTTGTAGGGAAAGAACAAATCTGAGAAGCAGAGAATTTTCATACAGCAGTAAATTTAATAAAATATTGACCAATAAAACAGTAATAAAAATATTGGTGGAGTTTACAACATGGAGACAAATAAAATGCAAGTTAAGAAAGGAGTGCTTAGTGTTAGAATGTTTCTAAGGTTCCTCATTATTTAGGAAATAGTAAAAGTATTATTTTAAATTCAGATTTAAAAAGATCATGTGATGTAATTTCTAGGAGATCTATTAAATGAAGAGTGAAAGCCTACATAAATCAAAACAAAGGGAAATAATAATTAAAATACTTGGAAGTTAAATAAAGACAGATAAAAGGTCATGTATAGAAAATAAAGAGCAAACTGATATATTTAAACCCAAATTATGTTGGTAGTTATACTAAAAGTGAAAGAACTAAACAAATCAGAATATGTTGTTTCCAGGAGCTTTTCCTTCCAAAGAAAAAGCTTTATTAATCCAAAGAATAATGAGGAAACATCAACAAAAATATAGTTGAAAACATTATAAATATTATATATAATATATATATTATTATATATATGATATATGATATATATGATAGATAGATAGATAGATAGATAGATAGATAGATAGTTTTAAGGTTAATCCAGAAGTGGGAAGAATGGAAATGAATTACAGAGACTCGCAAAATTGTTATTTTGCACACACACACACACACACACACACGCAAATGCTAACAAAAAGTAAACTCATTGACATCCACATGACAAATAATAAAACACTGAATACCAAAGAATAGAAAAGTCATAAACCAGGCAGTGGGAGTCTATGCAAGGAACAGTTTAAGCATCAGATAATATCGTAGTTTAAAAGTAATCATTATAGGGGCACCTGTGTGGCTCAGTCGGTTACGCGTCTGACTCTTAGTTATGGCACAGGTCATGATGTCATGTTTTGTGTGTTTGAGTCCCATGTCAGGCTCAGGACTGGCAGTGTGGAGCAGTGTGGAGCCTGCTTGGGAGTCTCTCTGTCTCTCTCTCTCTCTCTCTCTCTCTCTCTCTCTCTCTGTCTCTCCCTCTCTCTGCCCCTCCTGCATGCTCTGTCTCTCTCTCAATAAATAAAATTTTTAAAAGTAACCATTAATAACAGAAGTAGAAGCATTTCAAATACCAAAATGCCTTTAGCAAGCAGTGAAAAAAATTAGGCCCTGTAGTAAAAAATGCAGAGTAAATATAACATTCAGTATTTTTAACATAAAATTGTATAGGAGAGCTAACAACAAACATATAAATTCCATCAACAAATGTAATTGGCCTAACTCATCATTCAGAAGAAAAATTTTCATAATAGCTCACAAAGCAAAACACAACTCTACATTCTGTGTGAAAATACACTATGAGCAAAGTACTAGGAATGGGTAAAAATTAAAGAATGAGCCAAATAGATCAGACAATTTAAAACTTATGCAAGTACTGTAAACTTTAAATCTGACAAGGTGAGCTAACTATAAATAAAATAAAGTAGAATATTTTACAATAACCACAATTCACAACCAAGATATGAGAGCTATTGGTTGCTCTGTACTAAAAAAAAAAAAAAAAAAAAAAAAAAAAAAAAAATCAACCACCACCCTCAAAAGGCAGAGACAAGAGAACATGCAAGTAGAAAGATGTAGAGACTGCCCAGAGACTCATTCAGCCTTGAAAAACCTTTCCCCAAGCTGTTTGGAGTACTGTCAGATGCCAACTCCCAGTTGTTTGCTCTCTAAAAGTCATCTTTGCCAGAGGGAGGTGATTCTTTCAAGAAGCCTACTCTGGGGCACCTGGGTGGCTCAGTGGGTTAAGCGTCTGACTTCAGCTAAAGTTGTGGTCTCTTGGTTCATGGGTTCCAGCCTTGTGTCAGGCTCTGTGCTGACAGCTCAGGGCCTGGAGCCTGCTTCAGATTCTGTCTCCCTCTCTCTCTGACCCTCTCCTGAGGCTCTGCCTCTCTCTCTCCCTCTCTCTCTCATATAAACAAACATTTAAAAAAATTAAAAAAAAAAAAACAGGACTCCTCTCTGTTGACAGACTTCATCCAGAAAGCAGTCAATGTAAGATTATAAATGGCCGCTCCCATCAATGGAACATGGGACAACTCTGAAGGGCCATCCCAGCTTCAGTGTGTCCCTCTGAGTTTGCTGGCTGAGCTTTTGTGGAGACTGCATGATATCCCAACTACTTCCTCTGGCCCATTCTGGCTCTTTCCATTCTTATCTAGAAGTATTGATTTCAAGAGCAGTTCTTAATGAACCTCCAGCACAGTATTTTGTATCAGATCAAATGGACACAATATTGAGTAAAGATGAAAAACACTTTAAGAGCAATCAACAGGAGGCTCTCATTGGTATAGCCAGTTGTGCACTCTGATACTAGAAAGTACAACTACATTTTATGTGCTCATGGAACTCACTTTTATTTAAAATTCAGAAGAAATTGAAGAAATTTATAAATATTGCAACCTAAAATTAAAAATACTAAAAATTGAATTATAGAAAAGGCGACAGCCAGGGAGAGAACTTGAACAAAATATTGTCTGCCGATATAATAGACAAAGCCTTAAAATGATTGTTATATAAAATGTTCGGAAATACAGAAACTAAAGAGCGAGTTGACCAAAAGAATTATAGGTGAAGGTGAATAGGGAGAAAAATAGGGAAGTAGACCCTATGAACATGAAATTACATTTACCATAATAACCACAACACATAAAACTACACAGTGCTGCAATTTCTCTTTTATCAGGTTTAAAAAATCAGAAAGACTGACGATATACTCTGTTAACAAAATTGTAGAAAATAGAAATGTTTATATGTTGTGGGGGATTTCAAAACGTTACAACCTCTACTGAGTGGAGCTTGATTCACTTCTACAAATATAAAACAGTATCATGGAACAAGAGTATTGTTATACTGTGACTTATTTCAACAAAATTTGGAAACAGCCCACAATTTTAGCACCACAACCAGTAACTGTATGCATACAGGGCTAGAACTAATTAGTAACTAATTATTACTAAAAAGAAATAAAATGTTCATCATGGATTTGTTTCTAGGACATATTGTTGGTTAAACCCGCAGGTTATAGATACATACTTTTAGTTTACTAAAATTGCATAAGATACAAGGAGAAATAAGCAAAATATATATCCTTGTGTTAAAGGATAAAGACAAAACATTGAAGATGATTTGTTATGCGGAGGGCAGAAAGAAATTGTAGAAGAGATATACATTAAGTGGAGAGCAGAAAGAAAGAGTAGAAGAGATATACAGTAAGTTAATCTTTCTCTGAACATGCCATTTTTAAAAGTTTTCATTTTTGACCTGTCAGTATTTTACATAGTAAAAAACTAAGCTTCAATTTTTAAGAAAAACATAAGCTTAAAATTAAACAAAATAAAAGAAAAAGTGAACAGAACTATATTTCAGATATTTAACTCAGCTACAAAAAGACAATAAGGGTTTGTAATAAACTTGAATAAAGTTTTCTGACTATACATCCTTTGTGGAACATATTCCAAGGACAAAAGCATTGCCAAGTAATCTTGAGCTGCAACGGCGGTATTATAACTTTAAAAAACTTTTGAGGGGCGCCTGGGTGGCTCAGTTGGTTGAGGTCAGGTCAGGATCTCGCAGTCTGTGAGTTCGAGTCTCATGTCAGGCTCTGTGCTGACAGCTCAGGGCTTGGAGCCTGCTTCGGATTCTGTGTCTCCCTCTCTCTCTCTGCCCCTCCCCCACTCATGTTCTGTCTCTCTCTCTCTGTCAAAAATAAATAAACATTAAAAAAATTAAGAAAAAACTTTTGAGAATATTATAGGATAACATAAATAAATAAATAAATAAATAAATAATATTACTAATAAAAGAAATGTCCCATATTAGAGAAAGGATAAATATAAAATCAATAAAGATATGAAAAATATTGCAATACTGTATTCAAATTGGAAATATTAATTAAAATGTAGGTTTTAAGAAATACAAACCATGATTTTGATTTAAACGCTAACTTGTGCAGAACTTGGAAGTTTTATGCTCCTTGTTACGGTAAGAAACAGCTGAACAAACCGAAAATCAATGACCTATCTTGGACACATCAAAGAACTGAGTTTACAAGGGAAATGCCCACTTTGAACAAAAATCAGAGAGATAGACAAATCCAAGGAATCACAGCTGGGAGCCAGTTTCTAACCTGGAGAAGGAACAGCTGGAGTCCTAAGCTGGTAGGGAGAATGTATAAAAGGTAATTTTGGTGAATTGCCACAGGATGAACATAGACTGTGTGGGTAAATGTGACAATCCCCTGGGGCCTCGAGTTTGGGGAGAGCACAAACTTCTGTGCTTTTCACCTCCAGAAAACCAGACAGATTCTTGTGAAGAGTTGCCAGGAAAACTCCCCTCATGAATCTGTCAGAGGAAGGAGAAAAGTAGCCATTGTAAAATAGGCTGAGAGCTTTCTCCCTAACAAGGACTGACTCTCCAGGAAAAAGACATCATCGAAGCCTTATTGGATCTGGGGAAAGGTTGTTTCCCCAACATTAGCCCTCTCTGGCCTTTCTGTCTCACCCGAGAGGGAAAAAAAAAGCCAAGAAGTGCTTACAAGAGGAACACATCTCCACTAGAACACTGGGATTTAATCATAATATTATAGAACCCTTCCCCTTCCCCATACGCAGCCACCACACCAGCAGAGACCCAGTATAGTGACAGGGATTAGAGTGAAGACCTCAGCTAAAGAGTAGTTCTTAGGAAAACCCAAAGACAAGACAGAAGACCAACACAAGACTGCTAGAGGAATTTGAATCTTCTGGTGCCTGCAACCATAGCAAACACCCGATTAAAAACACCCCAACTCCTAGTCAGGGAGAAATAAATGTTCACAGTAAGGCCTATTTACCTCAGTTTCTATTTTCTGATACATCATGTCTAACATCCAACAAAATTTTTTTAAAAATTAAATGGTATCCTAAAAGACAAGGAAAACACAGAGTCTGATGACACAAAGCAGGCATCAGGAACAAACAGATATGATGCAGAAGTTGGAATTATCAGGCAGGAAATTTAAAATAATTATGATTAATATGATGAAGAATCTAATGCAAAACCACTTTGGATACAACCTAGAAGTTTCTTTCAAAGCTTAGCATGCTGTTACCATGTGATCCATTAATTGCATTTGATAATAATTTCAGGAGCATCACTTAATTATAAGAGTATTTCATCGCAGTCAGAGAGGAAGAATGAATTTATTCATGTAAAGTACTTAGAAATGTGTCTAATACTTGATATACATTTATATAATTAATACTTAGTGGCAATCATAAAACCAAAATGGTCTGAAAGGATAGATACCTGCATGTAGTAATTCCTTTTCCTTAGTTCCTATTATCTGGCTCAGTTGTTTCTAAATCATTTTTCCATAAGCATTACTGTACATAATACCATCGATAGCATCTGTTGTAGAATATTGAAAAGACATACAGAGCTAATCTTCTATCTGAGTAACTTTCACCTTCATTTTGAATCTAGCACTCAAGAAATATGTGATTCCACAGTATACAGTATTTTTAAGAATGTTTCACTCTTTTCATTTCATTACATGATGTGGCACAGGTATTAATGCAGCTTACACTTTAGGCTTGTTTCAGCGGGTTAGAATTTACAAAATGTAATTCACTTTTCCCTGCAATATAACGTTACTGGGTACATAGAATTACATGTTCAGTGAAACACTTCAGGCTCATTTTTATAAAAATGTTTGCTTAATACTCTTTTTCAAGTCATCTAGAGCAAAGCCAATGTAAACAGAGTTATTAGTGTTTATGTAAATCACGTACCAGTGGACATCGCCAATTGAATTTTGAATCTCTAAAATGTAAACAGTGATTATTTGTGTTTTAATAAACCTTTATATGAGCAGCAAAGTTTTTTAATAAAATGAAAACATGATATATGTGCAATATAAAATAATATATTTATAGCATATCATAGTATATCCATAGCAATTTTGTTATTCACATTTTTGTTACTTAGAGTTTTTACTGTCATTATTGAAACTATGGTTCACACACTGGCCCTCGTACACGGAGGCCCGGGAGGGACTTAAGAGTCTGACCATTCAAGGTTGCTAGGTGGCAAGTTTATCAAGCAAGGGAACTTACTTACCAGGCTTGTCTCCGGCAACCGCAAGATAAGTAGTTGCCACGTGCTCCCACCGGAATCTTAAGGTTCATACAGAGGCTTTAACTGGGGTGAGTCACATACACCTTCCACATGATATAAACATACTACCATCTCAAGCGGTCTGTGGGCAGCTTCTAGCGTGTGGAAAGCAAGTGCAGTGCACATTCCAAGGACAGGGGAGAGAGTGAGGAGCCTCTGATTGCCAGGGTCCAGCTCACAGGTCAGTTGGAGGTCATGTCCTCTCAATGACCTCCTTCAACAGAAATCTTTTGGAAATACAATTTTCTATTAGTTTTCGCCATCCACTATGGTGATCACTCTGAATGGAATGTAGATGTCAGATGTTTGACTTCTTATACTTGGAAATTTCCATGCATTACTTTGAAATTCTCGGTATTGCAGACAGAGAGAAGAAAAATTCCTTTCACATGTTTCTGCTAATTTCCAAAATAATACTTATATTATCTGGGCCTCCTAGGAATCTAGGTCAGTGATTACCCATCCTGGCAGCCCAACAAAATCACTTTGCAGCAATTTAAATAATAGCCATATACAAGGCACGCTCCAGATTAATTGAACACAATCATTTAGGGTGAGTCCTAGGTATAGGGTACTTAATTAAAGCTCTGTAAGTAAAGCTAGTCTATAATAATGGTTGAGACTCACTCCAGCGTTGTGACTTGATTCTGCTGTCTTTATGCAGTAACACGGTGATTCCAACATGAAACTTAGGCAACTTTTCAGGTTCTGCAATGTATATTTAGTGTATATTATTCCATTTAATATGTCTTACCAAACATTATTTATTACTGATTTAATTATATATTTGAAGATGAGATAATTTTTCAACAGTGACTTGAAAACAGCAGTGTTATATTGTCTATTTTCTGTGTTCTTTTAGCATTTTGCATGTGGTTCTTAAAGAATGTGCCACCTTCCATTGTAATGATTTGTATAATTGTCATATATTGGGAAAATTATGCAGGCAGAGTTCTTTGTACATCTGGTTTGACTATGTTTCCAGAAAGGCTTAGTCACAGACATAAAAATATGCTTAATATATGCTGGATGAATAAATATATGAACAAATATATACAATATTGGGTGGATTTTACTTTCTTCCCAAATGATTTTTTCCCTAATATCCAAGTATGAACACAACTGAGAATCTTATACAATAGTTAAGTATATATTTGTAAGTGACAAAACCCCAATTTAAATGAACATGTAAGAATTGAAAATCCATCTGTTCTTGATTCCAAACAAAAGATTTGGGCTCCTACCAAGGATAAATAAAACCAAGAATATGAAGACTTACACACTGCTTTTCTCCTTCCCTCTCCTTCTTTCTCTCCCTACCAATTATCACTTCATCTTTAGGGGTGAGGTCTTCATTTTGTTGGATAGACTATATTCACCCATTGCAAAAAGAGGGAAAATCTATAAAACAGACTCTTAACTACAAAGAACAAAATGAGGGTTGTGGAAGTGAGGTAGGCGGAGGATGGGTTAGAGGGTGATGGGTATTAAGGAGGGCACTTGTGATGAGCACTGGGTATTGATGAATCACTAAATTCTATACCTGAAACTAATATTACACTGTATGTTAACTAACTGGAATTTAAATAAAAACTTGGAAACACACACACACACACACACACACACACACACACACACACGATGCTTACCCATCGCTACATTGCTAAAAGCGGTTCTGGATTACAGGCTTTCCATCAAAACAAAAAGAACACTTTCTTTGCCATATCTAGTAAGAAAAACACAATAAGTGATTACTCAGTTTGGTCCAGCTTAGCAAATGAGCTCAGCCTGGAATCAAGAGTTATTTTGATAGTCATGATTGTCTCATCCCAGTTCCTATGTTCAGCTTTATCCAAAGAGGCAAATCTGTCACCAGAAGGACAACAAAAGCACAGGCACAGCTACGGGGAAGTGGAAAGGTTGGTAGGAACTTCAAGGTTTCTCTATTGTATCTGATAAAACTGACATTCAAGGGCTAGAAGACCAGGGATAAACTAAGAGAAAACATAAAAGAAAGAAAAATATAGAGTTATAATGTTTTCATGTAGTAAAATTAAAAACATATCTGCTAATAATGTAAAGATTCTAGCTTTGCAAGGAGATGATTTAAACTTATGTGGCTATCACCATTCTACCTAATGTGATATTCTAACATATATTTGGACAGGATAAGTGATTTTTTCAATATTACATTAATGATTCCTAATTTTATATCATGGATAAAAACTAAATTCTATTTTGCCTAGTTTCAATATCTACGAGATAAAAAATAATCAACCAATCATAAAACTTCTACACCTGTAGGTCAGTTTTTTTTTTCAACGTTTTTTATTTATTTTTGGGACAGAGAGAAACAGAGCATGAACGGGGGAGGGGCAGAGAGAGAGGGAGACACAGAATCGGAAACAGGCTCCAGGCTCTGAGCCATCAGCCCAGAGCCCGACGCGGGGCTCGAACTCACGGACCGCAAGATCGTGACCTGGCTGAAGTCGGACGCTTAACCGACTGCGCCACCCAGGCGCCCCTCTACGTCAGTTTTTAAGGAGACATGACACACATCAAATGTCACGACTGTTATGCAGATGAACAAACAAAATACCTTTGGAATACATAGAGAAGGGAAATAAGCTCAAATTTGTTAAACACTTTTCCTGTTTTCATAGAAATTTTCAAATAAACAGAAATAAGAATAGTGTAATGAATCACCATGACCTCAGTATCTAATTTCAACAAAACAACATTATACCTTTTTTTAATTTCATTAAATTAAATTTCATTTAATTAAATTAAATACAAGTTATATACTATATACAAATATATAGTGTGTATATATAGTATGTAAAATATATATATACTATGTATAGTGTTTAAAATATATAGTATAAAATATATATAAATATATAGTATATAAAAATGTATAGTATATATATATATGTGTATGTAAAAAACACATATAAAAACTCTACATGTTAGTGTATGTATATATATACATATATATATGTGTGTATGTGTATATATGTATATATATATATATATACCACATACACAAACATGTAGAGTTTTTTAAAAATAGTGTCAAAGTGATTAACACAAACAACAAAATCAGTGGTAATTTCTTATCAGTTATAGACATTCTCCACTAATGTCGCTGATAGTTTTATAAATATATTTAATTTAAGGTATTTGTTTTAGAATTTAAATCCAAATACAATCTTTACATTGTATTTGGCTTATATCTCTTTAGTCTGTTTCATTTTTCCCTGTGGTATTACTTTATTTAAGAAAACTTAAAAAAAAAAAAAAAGAGAGAGAGAGACAGAGGGAGCCAAACCATAAGAGACTCATAAAAACTGAGAATAAACTGAGGGTTGATGGGGGTTGGGGGGGGAGGGGAAAGTGGGTGATGGGCATTGAGGAGGGCACCTGTTGAGATGAGCACTGGGTGTTGTATGGAAACCAATTTGACATCAAATTTCATATTAAAAAAATAAGTATTGGCAAAGATCTGGAGAAATTAGAACGCCTGTGCACTGTTGGTGGGAGTAAAATGGTGCAGGGAAAAAAAGAAAACTTATCACACGTTAAAAAGAACTTTCCATATTGGGGTGAGGGGGTTAAGCTGATTGTATCTTTCCAGTATCACTCAGCTTGTTTCTCTGTAAATTAATATAGTTAATAGTGTGATTCATGCCCAGTGTTTGGAAAGAATATGTCATTGATAGTATTGTTCCACTCATATTGTATCATATCAGAAAATACATCATGTTTGTTAGCCTGTTGTTTAATAATTTTAACACTGACGAAAAATTCAAGTGCATTAGTCTCATCTCGCTATCATAACACTCCACATCAACATCCCACAAAGGTTAGTAGCTGTGAGTTATTAGTATTTATTAGCTGTGATTCCTCTAGAAGGTTGATCTTTCCCTCAACATCTGGTAATCTTCAAATACTGTCCATATAGGAATGGCAGGATAAGTACTTTATTTTATTAATAAATTATGATGTTATATATTTTATATCATGTACATAAAATACATATGATTCCATATATGACATGTATATAATAACACATTGTTGGATATGAAGTTCAGAAAAAGTCATTGGAGATAATATTTTTAGTTTACCATGCTTTTTGTGACAGTTGAAGCCATGGGATAAATGTAATTGACCAAAGACAGATAAATGAGAACAAAATAAATAGAAGGCCAACAAAAACATCTAAGAAATACTATATTCTTTTGTATGGAATGCTGCAGAAATTGAGATGGTGAAGGAAATAGAAACCATTCAGCTTGCAAGGCAATGAGAATATATATTCACTGCTTGAAAAGTAAAAGAAGAGAATATTTTCATTAGGAGAAGATTAATGGATAGCGGTTTCAAAATACTAAGTAGGACTAAAATTTGACATGAGGTAAACATTAACATTTGAAAAATGATATCAGTAGAATAGAAAACATCTACAGTCAGATTGGTTAGATTAGAAAAGTCTACAGTTAGGATTAGAAATGTTGGATGTGTGGCTGGAGACATTATATATATTAATTTTCATAGTTTTAAAATAAAGTAATAAGATGCTGGATAATAATTTCAAAAGGAAGCATAAAATTTATAAGACTTGATCAAATTTTTAGTATAAGGAAATAATTTTTTTAAGTATAGATGGAATATATGATGAAAACTTGTCTAGGGAGAGAACAAAAAAGCCCCTGAGACATGATGTTTACCTTTTTTGATTAACAGCTATGACTTTTACCAAAACTGAGTAACAGCCCATGGAAAAAGCATGCGTATATACACATACATCAATATCTCTCTATCTATAAGTAGACATACATTCAGAAAAAGACAATGTGTGTGTGTGTGAAAAGATAAGTGGCTAAGTATTGTACTTCTCTCTATAAGTATACAAAAAACTAGTTGACAAACTTCCACTGAAAAATGCTGCACAGAGGAATGTATCCTCATATATTTGCTTGATTTTACTTATCCATTTTGCTAATACCACTAATGACTTAAAATACCAGGATAAAATCATTTCATCAAAATCCATTACAGACTATTCCAAATCATATGTACTTATCTAATTATTATTACAAGCTGGAGGAAGCATAAAATGTTGTACATATGTTATTACAGATTTTGCCAATCATTTATGCCTTAATAGTATAATTTCATAAAAAAAAAAAAAACACTCCTCAAGGACAGGTAATGTTATTGTCTGTGTTTTATGGAACAATTTTATGATTATAAATTTACTATAGGAAAATAGCCTTTATTATTTCGCATGATTTTGTTCACATTATTGACTCTATCTCATGTTTTCACTTGTTGAGCCTGAACCCAAAGACTGTTATCAACTACTTTCATATAAGAGCTGCTTTTCACATTTTAATTTTTAGCAAAATTAACCAAAGTCTCATCCATTTTCTGCCCTCTACAGTGCTTTAAACATATCCTATAAAGTCATTATTTCTCTCAAACTGACCTACTAAATACCCCTCATATGACAACATGTAGGGAATCTAGGAAAGCTGCGGGAAAACAAAATAAAAATTATCCTTGTTACTCAGTTGACCAGAAAGCTCAGATTTTAATGTAAAAACACTATTGCTTACATTAAAGTAAATCAATATATTATACAGAGAAATGCAAATTTCACATGAATTTATAAAGAAATTATTAAAGCTCAAGGAAAATTAAGAGTTGGATTGATTGCTTCTGGGTATGCCCTCTGGACCCCTATAGATGGTTGCTTACTTTCTTCTAATCTGATGATTTCTTCAGGAAGGAAGAAAGAAAAGAAATAAGATGTGAATAAAGATATGTGCATTATGGCTATATTTGTAGATTTCTTGTCCTTTAAATTATCCCTTAGATTTGCTTATTCGGGGTTCTGTAACTAAATTTACTTGTTTATGAAGTCCCAGGCCCTTGCTTAAAATGGTTTATTCACTATTCTCAACCTGATGTCCAATTTGTCTATGTGATTTCTTGCTTATGTTGAAAAAATTATCATTGCAGATGAGCTTAAGAGAGAAGAAAGAGAACCTAAAGAGAGGAGAGGAAGGAAATGGAAGAAAAGGAAGATGAAGAGGAGGGGAAAAGCTAGGTCTCATTTTGTCCTTGTCTTGCAAGACTCATGTTACATGAGATGCTAAAAAAATGCAAAACTCTCAAATTTAGCTCACCCCCAAAAACGTTTTATTTTCTTTGTTTCTGTGGTTGCATCCATCCTTCTAGTTGAAATTACTGAACAATTTTCAACTTACTATACTCTCCCTATTAAACTTTTTTATATATGTTTTTCAACCTACCATCTATCTGAATAGGCAATAATCATTGATAGTTACCTTTATGTAAGCTCAAATACCTTCCTAAGGTCGTGATCTGAACACAGGTGCAAATTTTGCCTAAAATTTCATCTCTCTCTTTTTAAGCAGGTTGTATGATTTTTAAGTACAGTTAATGATATACTTTATAAAATTTCCATCATGGAATGTAGCCAAAATCTTGGCGTATTTTACATTGCAATCTGGGCATTTTGGAAACTTGAAAGAAGCATGGTTCTCAAATAATTTACAATAATTTTTCAGTAAGACTAAATATATTCCTTAATCCATAACACAACTTTAATATAAGAAATAATATATTGGTAGCAAAGCAAGTAGAAGTTTCTTTCATTATTCACTCAAAAACAAAAAAAGCTTTATTCATTAAGCGGTAATGTTTTTCACTGCTTGCCTGAGACTGAGCTAGGTGATAAAGCCAACAGAGGAAAAAAATCAAATACTCTCCCTACCTTAGAGAAGTTCACAGAGTGGTAGCATGTACTAGGATAAATGATTTTTGGAAGCTCTCATCCCCTAGGTGTTCATGGCTACTTGTATTATTTATTTTTTGTGCTTAGCGTCTTGGAATTAATCATAAAAATGTCCTGTATGGGACAATGTTGGTGAAACTACTGTGCAATCATTCATACCTTAGAATCTCCTGGGTTGAGTAAATACGTGTGAGATAGTGACAAGGAAATTGCAAAGGTCTGATCAGAGAGGTATGAGAAGGGTCAGGAAATTTTCCAATAACAGATTGTAGGCAGACTGATTCATGAAGGACTGATTCCTTCTCTTTGCAGATAACCAGACAGTGTCTAAAGCAAAAGAGATTATCCCAACTATAATTTTCAGAAGCTAATTATCAAAGACATGACATGAATTTGCCAACTTAAGAGAATTTGGCAGCTGCAGTGGTGACTCTCCAGTGACAAGTGACTGAGGAGGCATTCCAATTGATCTGCAGTTTTTGTTCCATGTGTGTTCTGGAAGGGCCACAGTACTGAAGACTGCTGACTGGAGTGGTTTCCTAACCTTAGAGGAGCCAGGGTAAACTTTGAGAGGTTTTACCATATGATCAGTTTCAACACTGCACCCCCCATAAAAATATTTGGCTTTAAGAAACAGAGTGCCAAGAATACTTGAATTGAACAACTTTAAGGATTATTGAGGGGAGAAAACATCAGAGGAAATAAGATTGTTAAGCTTCCCTTTTGGTAGCAGAGGTGATGCAAATATTAAGAAATACTATTATCTGAAGTGAATGGCACAATATGTTAGGGAAGTTTGTGAATCATGTGAGGTAAGAGAAAGAACAATCAATGATGCCTTGGTATATCTGCCCTGTGTTCCATTTCCTCTGATATCCTTTTGTTCTACTTAGCCCGGATTATATACCACTACATCCATGAATTTGCCCCAATGAGTTTACCTAGAAAAGTACCATTACTTATTTCAAAGTTTTTTTATATTTTGCACTTCCTTATTTATAGCACTTACCGCACTTGGCCATGTATTGTAATATGTTGACCTAACAGAAAGATATAGGTGAGGTAGCTCGGAAAAATTGCTTTATAATTTCATATTGCTAATTTTATAATTGTGTTTTATCATGTACCTTCATTTTGTTTTTACTCTTGCAATGGGCTTTTATGTCTATATACTTTCTCGAGGGAAATAACTGCATTATTTTGTCCTTACAACACAGATTTTGTCACGTATTTCACAATAGTCTGATTGCTACCACCGAATCTTGTCAAGAAACACTTAATTTTTTTCTGTTTTTCAGTTAGCCAGCTAATAAGGTAATTCATTCTAGAATAAGCATGAGAATGCCCATTATTAATAATATGTCAATAGAAAAATTGATATATTAATGTGACATCTAGCATCTTAAATGCAATGATTTTTAAAACACTTAGAGAAGGCTAGGGTTTGTTCTGTAGAAGTACCTTGGAATCCTTGTAAAAGACAGGAATGTGTGAGGTTTGGTGTGCAAACAAAAATAAAGGGACTACTCCTCACTCCAACTTCAACCAGTGAAGCTCAGTTTTGTTTCTTTTTTTTTTTTTTTTTTAATTTCATTTACTTGGCCTTGTCAAATTCAATAAAAAAAAATCAGCTGTTAAAAAGAGTTTGAAATTGAAGTCGCAGTTCTTTTTATCAAATCCAAGTCTCATATCCTCTATGATTTCTTAGTTAACAGATTTTTCCATGAATCAAATCAGGTTTTCAATATCACCCTTCCCAATGGATATTTTATTACTTATTTGACTACTTGAAGTAACAGTTTTGTGTCTGCATTCACAAGGATATGTTTTGGAAATGGTTCTATAAGATCTCTCATGGGAGTCAGGAATATAAGAAAATCAGTATCATAAGTGGATCAAGCATTTAGTTTTACATAGAAAGTAATAAATCAAGATAGACTCAGGATTTTGACATCTAGTCTGAAGGAAATCTCTATTCTATGTAAGTTAGTTTCAAATGGCAAACCTAATGGCATGTCTGTTCTTTATGACAGAAATAAAACATAGCTGAGCCTCAAACCATTGCTTTCAATCTGAAATATAGACAAATACTGAAACATAACAATGTTTATGTTTAACTAAAGGGGAAAATTTTAGTTTAAAAAATATATACACATCTATATTTTGTGTTTAAGTCAGAATGAATGAAAGCTTCATTACTTCATGTTCAAAATATTTTGATATTAAATCCTATATTTAGGCCTTAGTAGTTCTTATGAATGCTGTCGGTGCAGAGGAAATGGTCATGCTGTAAAAAGGATGCTATTATGACAAGATGCTATTATAAATTTAATAAGTGAAAATTCATTTCTATCATATTGTGATGGAAATGCAATGAAATAAAAAAATACAAATAGAAATATTACTATAACCCATTAAGATCAGTTATTTTTTAAATACCTACAAAAACAGCAATGTTACATGTTGTATATTTCTTTTTTTTTTATAATTTTTTTCAATTTTTTTCAACGTTTTTTATTTATTTTTGGGACAGAGAGAGACAGAGCATGAACGAGGGAGGGGCAGAGAGAGAGGGAGACACAGAATCGGAAACAGGCTCCAGGCTCCGAGCCATCAGCCCAGAGCCTGACGCGGGGCTCGAACTCACGGACCGCGAGATCGTGACCTGGCTGAAGTCGGACGCTTAACCGACTGCGCCACCCAGGCGCCCCACATGTTGTATATTTCTAATAATACAGCAAAAGTATATTTGTTTCTAG
The DNA here is from genome assembly GCF_014898765.1 of Herpailurus yagouaroundi. Taxonomy (NCBI): domain Eukaryota; kingdom Metazoa; phylum Chordata; class Mammalia; order Carnivora; family Felidae; genus Herpailurus; species Herpailurus yagouaroundi. Next base: position 936,010 of record NW_024412401.1, read on the forward strand.
TAGATCCATGTCACACGTCAAGTACAACGTTCTAAAAATTCATGTTCGTTACTCATACGTCATTTCCGCATTGTCTTACAGTTACCCAAGCCCTTTTTCGTCACAATCTTTTTTTTTTTTTTTTTAACATTTATTTATTTTTGAGAGGCAGAGACAGAGCATGAGCAGGGGAGGGGAAGAGAGAGAGGGAGACACAGAATCCCAAGCTGGCTCCAGGCTCTGTGCTGTTTGTTAGCACAGAGCCCAACCGCGAGACTATGACCTGAGCCGAAGTTGGACTGAGCCACCCAGATGCCCCTCATAACAATTTTGAGCCAAATTACCTAAATTGTTAAAATGGTGTAGGCCCCATAATTTCTTATGTCAGACTTTATTGAAATCAAAGCTACATGATCATTAATTGCTAGTAATAACTTCTAATCCAGGTAAAATTGATTATAGTTCAAGCAATTTTTCTGTATTGTTTAAGAAGTTACTGATCCCAATCTACAGACTATGACATTGTTAATTTTGCTCTGCTGCTCTCGGGATAATTAATAATCAATTTTGTTCGTGTTCCTTCTAATTTATGCCATAGCAAAGACAAAACTATCGGCTTTGTGTGTCAGAGAAGTAGACTGCAAATTAGAATCTTTAGTGTTAACGGAAATATTTTGTTTATGACTTTGTATTTTCAAAATTTCGAAGTAAGAATCATGCAGTTTTAAATCAGCTTTAAAATCAATTATGCAGGATGTGTCAAATGCCCTTTCTTTCGAAGGACACGTTCATAACTGTATTGATTGCATTTGTTAGAATCATTTATAAACCAAAGATACACCATCGTCTTACCTTCACATTTGACCCAGCAAGTCTGGAAAGTATAAGGATAATTTTCTGCAAGAAAGAGAAGACAAAGGCTATTTGTTTTTCCTATTTTCTGGTTCAATTGCATTGAGAGTGTATTTAAGTCAAAATAGACTTAACTATATCATGTTTTCTTTAAGGCTTTAAAGACCCCATGAAGGCAAATGGCATATTGTCTCCATTTCCTTTAAAAGTCTACCCCTGACATTTCTGTTCAAAGCCATGTTATTGATAATATTTACAAACTGTTAAGTGACAAAAGTAGAAAATGATTCTTTACTCTTAATTTCATTGTTTCATTCTGCATTAATGACATAAAAACCATAACTTTTATGAAAGTTGGTAATAATCAAATAAACTCAAAGATTATATACTGGCAATTGGTGGGGATGGGAGGGGAAATATTGTGCTTCCCCCTGCTGCAAAGAGAGAAGTTCAAAACATAAGCTATTTCTCTTGCACCCAAGGGATTTCATTCCCACTTTAATTCTTTAATTCTTTTCAACAAATATGTACTTATGAATGATTTCTTAAATTCAATTAACTGGTGCTAAACAGAGTCTTTAGTTGTATTTTTCTCCATCCAACTACTTTAGAGATAGGTATTACTGGACTGAAATATTAACTTTAACAGCAAATAAATTATACAATGGAAAAGAAATCTGTGCTACAGAGTGTTTCTTTAAACACTTATTTAGTTCATTAAAAAGTAAGTTTTAAGAACTCCTTGTGCTAAGTACTGTGGAGATTTATATATATATATATGTATATATATTATATGTAATATAATATATATATGTATTGTATTGTATATGTATTGTATATAATATATATGTATATATATTATATGTAATATAATATATATACATATATATACATATATATATATAGTGGTAAGAACAATGGTAGATAAATACAAGGCACTATGAAGAACAGGTAAAAAAGCAACATTTATGATTTGAACAGGGTAGGAATCATAGTGGGTATGCATGTGGAAAATTTATTAAACTCTCTCTGAATATTACTTTGATCTTGTTTTCTCTCTCTCTCTGAGACTCCAGCTCCTAGTATGTTAGACCTTTTCACTGTATCCCAATGTTTCTGACAATCTTTATCTCTCCTTTTTTCTGTTTTGCTTCCTACGATTCAAAATAAATATTTCTATTGACTTCTCTTTCATTCACTAATTCTCTTTTCTGATGACTCCATATACTATTATATACTGAATTTTTAATTGTCTATTTCTAAATTTTAGGGTTTTTTATGTAATCCAATTCTCTGGTGAAGTTCTCCATCTTGTTGTGTCCTTTTGATATATTTATCACAAGTACATCAAAGCCAAGACTTGTAAATACAATTATTTGGGTCCTCTGTCAGTGGCTTTGTTTCGGTTCTGATTCTTGTTCAGTAGGGTAACGTTTGATACACTAGAATCATCTTTCAAGCACGCTGAATCCTATTCTCTCCTAGACAAATGGGATAGGACTAGAACATCTTAATCTGATTAGAGGCTGAGCTGACAAGATGCTGGCCTGGAGTTTTGTAGCTTTGCCTATCCCTGTGTAGTACCCCAAGGGTCCCACCTGAAGAGTCTAGGGAGTTTGTTGAGGCTTCTCTTCCTTGGAAGGTTCTGAATTCCAATATTTGCCTCCTCATCGCTGTAAGCCGGTTAGAAAATACCATCTATTTCAGCACCATTCTGCTTAGTTTGGCAGAATTCCCAATTCAGGAAAAGTCTCCTGGGAAAAGCTACTGAGTGCAGGGCTCACTTCCTCTTTATCTCCCTTTTCAGTGGACAATTACTGACTCCCTCCAGTGAGAGCCAAATTCCTTTCTTTGCTTCTGCAGCTTTCTGAGACTGCCAAGACTGCTCATTTGTCAGATACACAACTATAACCACTGGAATTCTCAGTATCTTTCCTGATAAATGGCAAGAAGGAAGTCAGTCTGCTTGCAGAATTTCAACTCACACTGTTTTTCTTTTCTTTCTGCAATTTTGACCCCCAAACTTTTTTGTCTCAGCAGCTCTCTAGTGGCATCAGAGATGTGTTTTCTACTCTCCCCTGACAGGATCATTAGCCCAATAGAAGCTACTCATTATTTACAGAAGCAAACTAAACAGCTCATTTGGATATTATGTTTATGACACTTGGGGAGAGACTGGATAATAAAGTAAGAAAAGCCAAATTGAAATGGATCATACACGCCATATTCAGACATGTGATCTTTATAGTGATATTCTGTCGAAGATATTTAATCAAGGGAGGGTTAGGGAATTTACATTTAAAAAAGACAAAGCTGCCAACATGGTACTGGCTGGAAGAGTTTGAGCGTAGAAGCTGTCCATGAAAGACAATCTATTAGATTAAAAAAGGGGAGCCACACGAGGGTATCAAAATCATTTTTGAGGCTTGTTTTGTTGCATTGAGTTTTTAATGGAAACAGAATTTAAGAGAGACCAGGAGAATCAATTGTTTGGGAATTTTTGTAGAGAGAGAGGAATGTTTCTTTAGAAGATATATTTCTTTTTGAGAAAACACAGTTTTCTCAAAAGGGTTATTCTAAAATGTTAATCTGCCATCCTGAAAAGACAGATAAAAATGATAAAAGAAAGTGATAAGTAATATCTGGAGGTGGATAAGCACTAGCATTTTATTAAACTGTATCTTTTACTGGAGTCCTTAAAACTGCAATTTTCCCGTATTTCTTACTCAGATTTGTAAAATGAAGTAACTCATTCCAATTTTGAAAATAAATTGCTAGACATAAACCTTGGTTTCATTATAGAAATAACACAAAAATTTAATATTGCACGATAAAAGAAATGCATATCTCTGGTAAAATGTAATTTTTATATTCACAAATGATATAAGCCCTTTGAAAATGCAAGAATCCATGTATCCTTAACTTAAATCTTTAATTTGAATCATTTAAACAAAACTTCATAGATTTCACAATTTCAATTCAGAACCCGTTCCCTTCTTTCTTCTAATAAATTGATGAAACATTTTTATGATTGTATTCCCAGTTAAGAAACATTTGGGTGATACAAAACCTTAATTGTTATAGATTAATAGGAATATAAAATGGGATCAATATTTGGACTATTAAGAAACCACCAGTATTATTGTCAAATAATCAACACACACAATCGCTAAACATAGCAGCATATTGTATCAAACCCCTTTTCGTAAAAGACAATAACTTACAGGTAGTAAATCCTTTGTATATAGTCGCACTAATAAAATACTTAAGAACACGTGATGGAAAAAATATTTTACTCTCGGAAAGATACTGCATAACTCCTAGGAATTTGGATAACGTGGCAAGAAACTCCAGGAATAAAAAGGTTGAAGCTTCTCCTAGAAAGATCAATTAATAATTTTTTCTCCTATTTTGGGCTGGCCCAAGAAAGATTTAGATGCGTAGTAATCATAACTGTGCCATTTTCTTTGTGTATTTTAGTTGTGATAACATTTGTTTTGTTATAAATTCAGCTGTCATCTGCTTTATGTTATTAAATTTCTTAGAAATGTTTCTTTCATAAAGTTATAAAAATGGAAATGCAGAAAAGGAAAAGAAAAAAAAATGTCAGCACATATGGTGTTTAAATTTTCAAGAAGTCCAAAATGGATTGAATAAAATAATATGATAGTGAAATTTTATATTATTACATATTTCTGTCTAGTTTTATCAATCCTCTCAAGTCAGCTGGTTGCGAAATTATTTGATAAAATCATTGATTTTAAAAACAAATGAACAACTGTTATCAGTTCTATGGTTACATCCTAAAACTTAAAATATGAAATAATATTTAACTATCAGTTGCTAATATTGGGTGGCAATAATCAGTTTAACAATTTTTGGAGAGGCAGGACATAATAAAATGAAGTTAAAATTGAAAATATACACAAATGATTTGTTACATTTAATATTCAGAATGCACATAAGGATCTTCAGTCCATTGCTATCACCATTATCACATTAGCAAGTTCTTCTTTAAACATATAAAATACGACTTATCAGTTCTTTTCAATTTAACTCAGTATAAAAGCAAATTTACAACTTCATTGAAACTCTACATTTCTATTGTTTTGATAACTTTACACAAATTGATTCCAATGATTGCCTTCTAAGAATTTGTCCTCAACTTTAGAGATTGTACTGTCAATTTATTTACTAAAATCAAATGCCAACAATGTGAACATTAACATATAAATCATCCTTAAAAAGCTCTGATTTTATTTTTTGTAATCAATCACATGAGAAAATATGGCTTTGTTTAATCCAGCCCTGAGTGTTTTCCAAAAATGATTTTATTATGACCTTTAGACAGTAATTTCAGTACTGTAATTCTGAGAATTACATGAGGGTTGAAAATTACTTTCCATTAAGCTGTATTAATTATGCTGCATATTATATCGGACAGTTTACTAATTACCTGAACTCAGGCAATCATAAGCAACCAAATCTAGCAGTAAGAAATTTTAATATCTCATATACTATAAAATATGTGATTGAAGAGTGTAAATTTAATTTAATTTTTTTTTTTTAATTAAGAGACGAAATGACTGCTTTTCTTTGGGAGGGAGAGAGTAGCTCTTTAAACAATAGTGCTTTATAAAGTAGAAGTTATTTTTTTATTATTATTCTGTGGTCATACTGTATTAATAGAAATATTCAGATAAAAATGAATTACAAGGCATAATTGTTTTTTTAATGTTTTTTTTAATTTGATTTGAGAGAGAGAGCATGTGCACACGAATGCGTGCACACATGCAGGCACATGCATGTGCCAGCGAGAGCAGGGGAGGGACAGAGAGAATCCCAAGCAGGCCCCACACTGTCAGCATTGAGCCTGAGAGCATGACCTGAGCTGAAATCAAGAGTCAAATGCTTAACTGACTGAACGCCCAGGGGCCCCAAAGTCATCATATTTGCAAGTCTTTGTCAGTGGCAAAACACTCTTGTTTTACAATGATAAAACTATGTTTTACAATGATAAAACTACGTTTGATCCAAAATTCTCTCATTTTCTACTCTGTAAAATTGAGCAAGTTCATTAATGTCTGTAAGAATAAATTGCTCAACTATAAAGTGAGTAAAGTATCCATCTACTGTGATTAAGTAATGTTTGAAAACAATGAAATATTATATGTGGCATAAAACAAAAAATTACTCATACAGAAATAAATACAAGCAAAACATATGCTGAACTGAGAGGAATGCTTTATTGTTTAATTGACAAATTTCAACCAGCACCTCTTGTCTCAAATTCACTTAAACATTGAGTCAATTTGTGTCAAATATGGGAAAATAAAATAATATCTTTATATGAACTCATTAGGATCAGGACCCTCTAAAATAACATGGCGAGCATGGGACCTCAGAATCAGAAGCAGGAATATTCTTTGTTTCTTCAGAATTTTATTGAATTATAATACACATATTAGAAAAGGTGAAATTGAAATTAGTGGAATCATACTGTAGGTACTTATTTGTGTTTGCCCAGTTTTCCCCAATATTTTGTGAGATACATGTAGTTTTCTGTGGTGTGAACATACCATAGTTAAACAGTATACCTACCAATAATGGCATCTTAGGTTATTTTCACTATATAGATAGATGATAGATAGATAGATAGATAGATGGATAGATATATAGATGATAGATAGATACACACACATACATATAGTCTGAGTGAAGTCTGGTTAGGTGTTTAAGAATGGAATTGTTAGGTTATTCTTCCAAACATTTTATCTGGGTTATTTGTACAAACTTACTCGTCCTGGCAATTATAATTCAATTTTTCCTACATCTTATTAATATTGTCTGCTTTTTAAAATTTAGTCATTCTGTTGAGTACATAACCATTTACATTGCAGTTTTAATTTTCATTTCCCTGATAACTAATAGAGTTCCATTTCAAAAGGTTTATTTATCATTTTTGTTTTCTGTTATGTGAAGTGCCTGTTGAGATTTCTTGTTCATTATTGTATATCGATATGTATATGTATATGTATATTGATATGTCAATTATATATTTATAATTGACAAGTTTGGGATATGAATCTTTTCTGTCTTTTCTTTGTTTAAAAAGCAGAATTTTGTAATTTTAATCTAATCTAATCTAATTTTTCCCTTGATTATTTTCTATCCTGTTTAAGAAAGCTTTACCTACACCAAGGTTATGAAAATAATCTGTTTTCCTATAGAAGCTTTAATACCTTTCATTTTCAGAATATAATTAATGTTTGTTTATGGTGTTAATGATTATTTATGGTGCTATATATGGTAAAGATTAATATTTTCCAGAAAAGTATCCAATGAAATTAGCACATATTATTTAAAAAGGCCACCCTTATTCCAGTTCACTATGATGTTACATTAGCTGTAAATAAGTGACCATGTGTGCACTGTTTATTTCTGGATAATCTATTATGTTCCATTTATCTATTTTTCCATCATCAAACCAATAAAAAATACCAGTCTTATTCCCTATCTTTATATGTGCAAATATTGATATCTAGTATTATAAATTCTCAGACTTTGTTCTTGCCCATAACGATTGCTGTTATGTAATAAATATATTCTGGAATCAAGTTGATAATTTCATTTTTTTAAGTTGTTTTTTTTTTTTTAACTTTGAGAAAGAGAGAGTGAGTGGGGAAGAGAGAGAGGGAGAAAGAGAGAATCCCAAGCAGGTTCTGCCCTGTTAGCATAGAGCCTGAGGCAGAGCTCCATCCCATAAACTGTGAGATTATGACCTGAGCCGAAACCAAGAGTCAGACACTTAACTGACTCAGTCACCCAGGTGCCCCATAATTGATAATTTCTACAGAACAACTGGGTATATTGATAGAAATTGACATGGATCTGTAGGCAATGTTAGTGATTTGGAGTTCTTTTTTTTTTTTTTTTTTTAATTTTTCTTTGGTGTTTATTTTTGAGAGACAGAGAGAGACAAGGCATGAGCAGGGGAGGGGCAGAGAAAGAGAGAAAGAGACACAGTATCTGAAGCAGGTTCCAGGCACTGAGCTGTCAGCACAGAGCTTGACGCAGGGCTGGAACCCAGGGACCACAAGATCATGACCTGAGCTGAAGCTGGACGCTTAACCAACTGAGCCACCCAGGAGCCCCTGATTTGGAGTTCAATTTTGGAGGCAATTTTAATAATTTGGACTTCTGTCAATATATTTTTGGCTTTATACCTAGACATTAATATTTGTACAGGGTATAACACTTTTAAAGAGTGTATGTTCACTTTATTTGTGGCTGATTGTTTCTATTATTAATCTCTACATAACAAAAAGCCCTAAACAAAATGGCTTACGACAAAGGCAATTGTTATTTTCTTCACAAATCTTTATGTGCAAGCACAAGGAGGAAAGACAACCTTGGCTCCTCCAGATGTTACCTGGGCTGGCTTGAAGACACTTCATTCTAGCTATCAGCCTTCCTGCCTACCAGAGGAAAAATGCACACTCTATGAGGAGAAATTACATCTTTGGGGGATTTATATTTTTAAGATATAAAAAACAGTATTTTTTAAAACTCAAAACACCAAAATACTGGAACAAAAACCAGCACATTAAAACAAACAATAGGTATACACTTAGATTTTATATAGAATCTGGCGTTTGCTGCCAATGTCTTTAAATTAACAGTATTGTCTTCACAAAATAAAAAGATGGAATATCTCATCAGAGGCCTAGAATGATTTTTTAAAAAATAAATGCAACTATTTTAATTGTAATATATACAGAGAGCTACTTAAAAGGCACATTAATTTCTTGAAAAGTGAAAATAGTATATACCTGAATTTTTTATAGAAAGATGACTAAAATACACTGGGATAATTTATCTCAAAACTATTCTTGCAAAAATCAGATTTAAATTCCTAATACAACCCAATTCTATAGGTTCTTTTGAAGCAAAGTTATCACTGAAGACAATTGCAATATTGTTTTGGTAAGGTGCAGAATCAGGCAACTGCCTTAAGGCATAAACTTTGCTCACGAACTATAACAATATGTAAAACATCACAATTAAAAAATTGTCAATGATGTTCTTCCTTAAGTTGTTCACCTCTGCTCATGGCAAGATTTATTAGAAATATATAGAATTCCTTACTGTAATAGGGAGTTGACTGTGTCATAATTATCATTAGCAGCTTTAATGACACTGTATGAAGAAAAGGTAGTACATATTATGAAACAAATATAAAACTTTTCCCAAATCAGAAGAATGAGATAAACTGAAAAATTAGACTGACCCATAACTTCTTTTTTTTTAATTTTTTTTTCTTAATGTTTTTATTTATTTTTGAGACAGAGAGAGACAGAGCATGAGCAGGGTAGGGGCAGAGAGAGAGGGAGACACAGAATCGGAGGCAGGCTCAAGGCTCTGAGCCGCCAGCACAGAGCCCGATGCAGGGCTCGAACTCACAGACTGTGATATCATGACCTGAGCCGAGGTCAGACGCTCAACCTACTGAGCCACCCAGGCGCCCCAAGACTGACCCATAACTTCTATTTATTCGCACATTTATTAACAAAATTCTTTTAGAGTAACTTTCATCTTATTATTTGAATAAAATAATGATAACAGTTATCAATCTTACATTTTATAGCTACTTACAAGCTTATAAGATAGTTTTACCTAACTGCAATTTATTGAATCCCTGACATGTATCATGCTGTTTCATAAAACAACAATCTTCAATGACACAGTTATAATTATTCTTATTTTTCCAATGGAAAATGAGGCTCTGAGGTCTTGGTAAGATCACACCTGTCGTAAGGGCCAGAAGTGAGGTTTGGTTTCTTTCGGTCTGTGATTCCAAGGCACCATAAAATACCACCACATACAGTATCCCTTTGATCCTCACAACACTGGACAATAGTTTAGGATTTTTTTTTCTGCTCATTTCATAGGCATGAAACTGAATCATGGAAACCATAAGTGGTAATTAAGTTATGTTTGGGAGAAAATGTTTGCTCAAGTCAATTGACGGCAAATCTAATTTTCTCCTTTTTTCCTAAAAACAATTATATATTTTTTAAACATTAAGTTCTACTTAGCCTTGTGGACTTTAGCTGCATTATATCTGAACCTTACACAGTAGTGTGTCACACACTACTTTGTTTTAGTTCAATGCTTGTGGTCAGAATCATAAAGTTAAAACTTACATTCAATATCAGAATTGTGAAAAAGTACTTGTTTAAACTGGATCTCTGCAAATGAATTGCAAGAAGCATATTTTTCTAAGGTAGAAGAAAGAAAATTTTCTTTGCTTAAAAAAGCTTAGGAACATCAAACAATAAAATCAAAAAATAAATATATTTGCTATTACCAATGACTAGAAGTGCTTCAAAATTTTTTGAGATGAGGAGAAAAGAAATACACAAGTAATACACAAGTAAGGAAGTTTAATTTAGAAATCAACAGGAGCTTTCCTAATTGACATAAAAGGGAATAACACTCTTTAAGGGAGGAAATTAATTCTTTCTTATTGTAAGGAGAACATCGACAGCTACTTTTCTAGGGTAAATTTAATTGTAGTTTTGTAAAAAACCCAAGTATTGATGAGAATATCATTCAAAGTCATATTCAGACATAATTCTTTATAAATTCTTTATAAAATAGAAATATGAATATTTTGATATTTCATTTTCAATAAAACAAAATTGGAATTATCTACATACTCCAGATTATGATAAATAGTTACCAAGTAAACATAAAAAAAGAAGATGATTGGCTTGTTCCATAGAAACAAAGTCATAAGAAATTTCCTAAAAATACCCTACACCATTAGAATAAAATATGGTAAATTATTTTTATACTATTCAAACTCCATACTTTTTAAATTTTTTTTTAACGTTTATTTATTTTTGAGACAGAGAGAGACAGAGCATGAACTGGGGAGGGGCAGAGAGAGAGGGAGACACAGAATCTGAAACAGGCTCCAGACTCTGAGCGGTCAGCACAGAGCCCGACGCGGGGCTCGAACTCACGGACTGCGAGATCATGACCTGAATTGTAGTTGGACGCTTAAATGACTGAGCCACCCAGGCGCCCCCAAACTCCATACTTAATGTTCTACATCGAAATTAAAAACATGATATACCTAGTATATTTTAAAAATAAAATTTTACTTAAATTTTTGTATATTGTAGTACTTGATTGACCAGGATTTCAATTCCAACAATTATTAGCCATACTAGACTGGGCAATTTGTTGAGGATCAACCATCACATTTTATTTTATTTTATTTTATTTTATTTTATTTTATTTCATTTCATTTCATTTCATTTTAATTTCATTTCATTTCATTTTACTTTTTTATTTTATTTTATTTTATTTTATTTTAAGACATTTTTCTTATTTTTAATGTTTATTTATTTATTTTGAGAGAGAGAGAGTGAGCACAAGCAGGGCAGGACTAGAGAGAAGGAGAGAGAGAATCCCAAGCAGGCTCTGCACCATCAGCTCAGAGTCCGATACAGGTCTCAAACTCATAAACAGTGAGATCATGAACTGAGCTGAAATCAAGAGTTGGATACTTAATCTACTGTGCCAACCAAGTGCCCCACAACTGTCACAACTTCCTTTAAAGGAAGATACCTGGGTTGCCTCTGTGGCTCAGTCAGTTGAGCATCTGGCTTTGGCTCAAGCCATGATCTCACAGCTTGTGAGTTCAAGCCCTGTGTCAGGCTCTGTGTTGACAGCTCGGAACCTGGAGCCTGCTTTGGATTCTGTGCATCCCTCTCTCTCTGCCCCTGACCCACTGGCATTCTGTCTCTGTCTTTCTCAAAAATAAATAAATATTAAAAAAAATTGTTTTAAAAAGGAAGATACCAATTAGACTAGTGGGAGACCAGTGTCAGTTATTCTTTTTAGAGCTAATTAACAAGAATTTGATTGACTCAAATAGACCCTGAAGTGGTCCATCTGATGTTTAGATTTGGATGTGCACTGGGTTTCGTGGCTGATTACAGTTGTTTTGGGCTGTTAACAGACAGTGAAATCTGCTTAATAATTAAGGAAATGCTCAAGATACAGATAGTCCTCCACCTGCTATAGGATAAATAGATTGGAGATATGTAAGAATATTTTTACAGAAGTGATAACAGTTTTTCTAGTTTGAATTCCACACTAAACCCTTGGGAATCAAAAAAGATCAAGAAGGGGAATCAAGCATAGAATAAATGCTACCACAAAAATTGGAAATGGAATAGTGAAAAAAAGTATTCACTTTCTATAACAGTGAGAAAATATTTGTTTCATATACTTGGAGGACGGGAAGAGAAAGATTAGGGTTTCAAAATCTGGGAGGTAAGATTAAAAAGGTCAGGGAGGTCAGCTTTCCTGATAGAAGAGATAGAAATAGAAGGGCTCCTGGGAAAGAGGAAGTCAGCCAAGCTACTTTGGTGGCAAATTAACCAGTGCCAGGCATTTGGGGAAAGGTAAGCCAATCCTACTCTGACTAGATTAAGTGAGATAAGGTCCAAGTCCTGCAGTACCCCAGATCAGTTAGACAAAGGCATCTGGAAAATATTTTAAGTGAAATGGAATATTACTAGAGAGTGTAAGCAGAGAAGTGATGTGATGTGACTTACTTTGTGGGAGACCACTCTGGTTGTTTGGCAAAGATTGAGTAGTAGGAGTAAATCGGAAACTAGTCAGGAAGCTTTTATTGTGACCTTGGCAGAGATGGGGATACTGATTAGAATGGTAGTTGTGTAAAAGTTGAGCATTGAGGTAATTTATAACTTAATTTTAGAGGCGAAATCAAGAATCGGGAAGAAAAAGGAATGAGTTATAGAGTTTTGTCTTAAGCAACAGGATAGGTAGAATTGCTAAATATTAAAATGGAAAATATTGAAAGATTTGACAAAGGAAGAGAAGAGCAGGAAAAAAAAAATCAACATTTCTGTTGCATTTAAGTCACCTGCTGGGTATCCAGCTGAAGTTGATGTCTAGCAGCAGTTGAATACATAGAAGTGGGAGTTCAGGAAAGAGAGGATACACACACACACACACACACACACACACACACACACACACAAACATATGCTATGAATAATTACAGAATTGCATTATTAGAATATATATTAGATTAATATATTATTAGATTATATCATAAATATATAATGTTTCTATAAAATCTCCTCTGAATATAAATGTATAATTTGAATAATACATATATAGTAGATATATGATGTAAATGTGTGTGTGTATGTGTGTGTGTGAATGCAGACTAAATGTCATTCTTTGTTTTGTTGTTATTTAATTAATTTTTTTAAATTTACATCCAAGTTAGTTAGCATATAGTGCAACAATGATTTCAGGAGTAGATTCCTTAATTCCCCTTACCTATTTAGCCCATCCCCCCTCTCACAAGCCCTCCTGTAAACTTTTGTTTGTTCTCCATATTTAAGAGTCTCTTATGTTTTCTTCCCCTCCCTGTTTTTATATTATTTTTCCTTCCTTTCTATTATGTTCATCTGTTTTGTATATCAAAGACTTCATATAAGTGAAGTCATAATATTTGTCTTTCTCTGACTGATTTTGCTTAGCATAATACCCTCTAGTTCCATCCAGGTAGTTGCAAATGGCAAGATTTCATTCTTTTTGGTTGCCAAGTAATACTCCATTGTATATACATTCCACATCTTTTTTATTCATTTATCCATAAATGGGCATTTTGGCTCTTTCTAAACTTTGGCTATTGTTGATAGTGCTGCTATAAACGTTGGGGTGCATGTGTCCTGTCAAAACAGCATACCTGTATCCCTTGGATAAATACCTAGTAGTGCAATTGCTGGGTCATTGGGTAGTTCTTTTTTTAATTTTTTGATATGGCGTTTGCAAATATCTTCTCCCATTCTGTCAGTTGCCTTTTAGTTTTGCTGATTGTTTCCTTCGCTGTGCAGAAGATTTTTGTTTTGATGTTGTCCCAATCGTTCATTTTTGCCTTTGTTTTCCTTGCCTCTGGAGATGTGCTGAGTAAGAAGTTGCTGCGGCCAAGGTCAAAGTTTTTGCCTGCTTTCTCCTCAAGGATTTTTGAGGGCTTCCTGTCTTACATTTAGGTCTTTCATCTGTTTTGAGTTTATTTTTGTAAATGGTGTAAGAAAGTGATCCGGGTTGATTTTTCTGCATGTTGCTGTCCAGTTTTCCTAGCACCACTTGCTGAAGAGATTGTCTAAATTCCATTGGATTCCTGCTTTGTCAAGATTAGTTGGCCATATGTTTGTGGGTCCATTTCTGGGTTCTCTATTCTGTTCCATTGATCTGAGTGTCTGTTTTTGTAACAGTACCTTACTGTCTTGATGATTACAGCTTTGTAATACAGCTTGAAGTGTGAGATTGTGATGCTTCCTGCTTTAGTTTTCTTTTCCAAGATTGCTTTGGCTATTCAGGATCTTTTGTGTTTTCAATAAAAATTTCAGGATTGTTTGTTTTAGCTCTGTGAAAAATGCTGGTGTTATTTTGATAGGGATTGCATTTAATATGTAGATAGCTTTGGGTAGTATTGACATTTTAACAATATTTATTCTTCCTGTCCGTGAGCATGGAATACTTTTCCATTTTTTATGTTTCCTTCAATTTCTTTTATAAGCTTTCTGTAGTTTTCAGTGTATAGATTTTTCACCTCTTTGGTTAGATTTTTTCCTAGGTATTTTATGTTTTTTGTGCAACTGTAAATGGGATAGATTCCTTGATTTCTCTTTCTGTTGATTCATTATTGGTGTATAGAAATGCAACCAATTTCTGTGCATTGATTTTACATCCTGCAACTTTGCTGAATTCATGAATTGGTTCTAGCAGTTTTTTTGGTGGAATCTTTTGGGTTTGCCATATAGAGTATCATGTCATCTGTGAAGAGTGAAAGTTTGACCTCCTCCTGCCTGATTTGGATGCCTTTTATTTCTTTGTGTTGTCTGATTGCTGAGGCTAAGACTTCCAATACTATGTTGAACAACAACAAATACTATGTTGAGGGTGGATATCTCTGTCTTGTTCCTGACCTTAAGGGGAAAGCTCTCAGTTTCTCCCCATTGAGGACGATATTAGCATTGGGTATTTCATATATGGCTTTTATGATCTCACGGTATGATCCTTTTATCCCTACTTTATTAAGGGTTGTTATCAAGAAACGAGGCTATATTTTGCCAAATGGCTTCTCTGCATCTATTGAGAGGATCAGGTGGTTGTCTTTTCTTTTATTGATGTGATGAATCACATTGACTGTTGTGGATATTGAACCAGCCCTACATCCCAAGTATAAATCCCACTTGGTCATGGTGAATATTTTTTTTAATGTATTGTTGAATCCAGTTGGCTAATATCTTGTTGAGTATTTTTGCATCCATGTTCATCAGGAAAATTGGTCTATAGTTCTCCTTCTTAGTGGGGTCTTTGTCTCGTTTGTTTCCATTTCAATTTTTTTGGAACAGCTTCAAGAGAATAGGTGTTAACTCTTCCTTAAATGTTTGGTAGAACCCCCTGGAAAGCCATCTGTCTCTGGACTCTTGTCTTTGGGAGATTTTTGATTACTAATTCGATTTGCTTACTGGTTATGGGTCAGTTCAAATTTTCTATTTCTTCTTGTTTCAGTTTTAGTAGTTTATATGTTTCTGGGAATCTGTCCATTCCTTCCAGATTTCCCATTTTATTGGTATATAATTGCTCATAATGTTTTCTTATTATTGTTTGTATTTTCACTTTTTTGGTTGTTATCTCTCCTCCTTCATTCATGATTTTATTTATCTGAGTCCTTTTCTTTTTCTTTTTGATCAAATTGGCTAGTGGTTTATCAACTTTGTTAGTTCTTCCAAAGAACCAGCTTCTCATCTCTTTGATCATTTGTACTGTTTTTGTTTGGTTTTAATTTTGGCTTTTTTTCTGGGGGTGCGTTCAGTTGCATTGATTTCTCCTCTAATCTTTATTATTTCCTGTGTTCTGCTGGTTTGGGTTTTTATTTGCTGTTCTTTTTCCAGTTCCTTAAGGTGTAATGTTAGGTTGTGTCTCTGTGACCTTTCTTCCTTCTTTAGGAAAGCTTGGATTGCTGTATACTTCCCTCTTATGACCGCCTTTGCTGTGTCCCAGAGGTTTTGGGCTGTGGTGTTATCATTTTCACTGGCTTCCGTGAACTTTTTAGTTTCCTCTTTAACTTCTTGGTTAGCCCATTCATTCTTTAGTAGGATGTTATTTAGTATCCAAGTATTTGTTATCTTCCCAAATATTTTTTTGTGGTTGATTTCTAGTTTCATAACGTTGTGGTCTGAAAATATGCAGAGTATGATCTCGATCTTTCTGTATTTGTTGAAGGCTGATTTGTGTTCCAGTATGTGATCTATTCTGGAAAACATTCCATGTGCTCTGGAGAAGAATGTGTATTCCAATGTTTTAGGATGAAATGTTCTGAATATATCTGTTAAGTCCATCTGGTCCAGTGTGTCATTCTAAGCCACTGTGTCCTTGTTGATTTTCTGTTTAGATGATCTGCCCATTGGTGTAAGTGGGTGCTGAAGTCCCCTACTATTTTGGCATTATTATCAATGAGTTTCTTTATGTTTGTGATTAACTGATTAATATATTTGGGTGCCTCTACATTTGGAGCAGAAATGTCTACAATTGTTAGGCATTCTTGGTGGATAGACCACTTAATTATAATATAATTCCTTTCTTCATCTCTTATTAGTCTTTATTTTAAAGTCTAGATTCTCTGATATAAATATGGCTAGTCTGGCTTTTTTTTCTGACCATTTACATGATAGATAGTTCTCCATCTCCTTACTTTCAATTTGAAGGTGTCTTTAGGTCTAAAGTGGGTATACTGTAAACAGCCTATAGATGGTTCTTGTTTTCTTATCCATTCTGTTACCCTATGTATTTTGATTGGAGCATTTAGTCCACTGACATTTAGAGTCAGCATTGAAAGATATGAGTTTATTGCCATTATGTTTCTTGTAGTGTTGGAGTTTCTGGTGGTGTTCTCTGGTGCTTTCTAGTCTTTGTTGTTTTTGGTCTTTTTTTTTTTTTCACCTTTTCTCCCAGCAGAGAGTCCCCCTTAAAATTTCTTGCAGGGCTGGTTTAGTGGTCATTAACTCCTTTAATTTTTGTTTGTCTGGGAAACTTTTAATATCTCCTTCTACTTTGAATGACAGCCTTGCTGGATGGAGAATTCTTGGCTACATATTTTTCTCAATTCAACACATTTAATATATCCTGCCACTCCTTTCTAGCCTGCCAAGTTTTTGTGGATAGATCTGCTACAAACCTGATCTGTCTTCCCTTGTAGGTTAAGGACTTTTTTCTCCTTGCTGCTTTCATGATTCTTTCCTTGCCTGAGTATTTTGTGTATTTGACTATGATATGCCTTGTTGATGGTTGTTTTTTGTTGAATCTTATGGGAGTCCTCTGTTCTTCCTGGATGTTAATGCCCGTGTCTTTCCCCAGGTTAAGGGGGAATTTATTTGCTCACATAACCCTTCTACTCCTTTTTCTCTTTCTTCATCTTCTGGGACCCCTATAATTCTGATGTTTTTCCTTTTTAATGAGTTACTGATTTCTCTAATTCTTAAACCATGCTCTTTTGCCTTAGTCTCCATCTTTTTTTCTGCTTCATTATTCTCCATAAGTTTGTCCTCTATATCACTGATTTGCTGCCCTGGCTCATCCATTCTTGCTTCCATGGCATCCATTTGAGATTGCAGCTCAGTTATAGCATTTTTTATTTCATTCTGACTAGCTTTTACTTCTTTTATCTCTAAGTGTCATTCTTAACAGTGTAGGTGCTCTAAAACAACAGGCCTAGATTTTAAATTCAATTACCCTACTCCATTCTGCATCACACATTAGCCAAGGAATTCAAAAGAGAAAATATTCAATTTATCAGTGGTCATGTTGTATGACATAATCTAGTCTCTAGTCCATGGTATAGTTTAGATAGATTAAAAAATGAGGGGAAAGTAAGTTGTAATATTTTTAGTGACTATGCTAGCCATTATATAAGTGTAATTTAATTTAGAACACTATAGACTTATTATTATTTTTAAATATGGGACCTAGTTAATCATAAAGAAACTTCATATATTAGGCTATACTGAATTTAATTGGAATTAAATTAATTGTAATTAAATTCATATCTCTAAGTATCCATGCCCATAACATAAAAACTACTACAAATCTATTTTAGAGATAAGTTAATCCAACAGTAAGATGGAGAAAAGGCTTAGACAGAAATTTCAGAAATGATGATATGAAAGTAATCAATAAAATATGAAAGGAACTCAGTTTTGACATGCAGAGTGAAACACATATTAGTGCCACAATATGATATCACTCTTCACTTGGCAAATTGGCTAATATAAAAAGAAAATGCAGATAATATCAATATTGACTATGGCATGGAGCAAACAAAACTCTTGTTACTACTGGTGTGAGTATAAATTGATAAAAACATTTTGGAAGATGGTCTGAAAAAAATCCACTGAATCTAAATAAACACATGTCCTATGGTCCTGATATTCCTACACACAAAAACATGATTGGTTCTCACCAACCCTATCAATGAGTAAAAGAGGCCGGGCACAAAAGAGAATGCATTTTTTAGTATAACTACATAAGTTATACTAAACTAAAAACTGTTTAAAAACTAAAGTTTAAAAACTAAAAACTAACTGCATAGGAAAAGAAAAGAGGGGACTTCTAAGGTGCTGGTACCAGCATATTTTTTTTTTAATTTTTTTTTTCAACATTTATTTATTTTGGGGACAGAGAGAGACAGAGCATGAACGGGGGAGGGGCAGAGAGCGAGGGAGACACAGAATCGGAAACAGGCTCCAGGCTCCGAGCCATCAGCCCAGAGCCCGACGCGGAGCTCGAACTCACGGACCGCGAGATCGTGACCTGGCTGAAGTCAGATGCTCAACCGACTGCGCCACCCGACTGCGCCACCCAGGTGCCCCGTATATTTTGATCTAGGTGCTGGTGTTCCCTCTGTGGAAGTTAATCAATGCAAAAATATTTTAATACTTATTACATTAAATATAAATATATTTATGAATATATGATATGTATATAAAACATACTGATTTCACATATGACACATATGCCAAAATATTCAGAAGAAAAGATATCAAGTCTCATTATATAGAAGAAAATCTGAGTGTCATCGTTTTTTTGGTCTTTGAAATTTGGAAGGTCCTCAGTGCCTAGTAATTTATCTAAACACAATAGTACCCATTTATTCTCGGATCAAATTTTATTTGCAAGTACATACTCAAATGATTTACCAACACATCTTTGAAAACACAGAATCGGTATTCTTTATATGAAAGGAGTAAATATACTTACAGGATAGTGAAATATTTCAGCATTAACGAAAAATCCACTCAACACAGTTTCTTGGTTATGAATATGTTATAAAGACAGAACTGTCATCACCTCCAGCTTAGGCCTGCTTCACCTCCCCACGAAGTTCACAGTTGTAGGTTGTTAGAAATAAATACCATGAAGGACATTCAGTCTCAATGTAACTAAAACCTTATCACCTCAATCATGAGGGAACTCTTTCCATCTTTATTATTATTTTGATGGATTTTTCCTACACCTATAATTACCTTTTTTTTCATTTTGAATAAATATTATTTTACCAGGCATTTAGTTTTTCCATGCAACCACAAATAAACACAGCATAAATTTAGTGCACATGCCAATATATAATAAATATAATAAAATAATTTGCAAGTTACGTTTCTGATAAAGTTTCACTTAATGCAAAGAAAGTACAAAAGAGATTATGCCCTACCAAAATATTAGACTATTGACATTCATACAGTTACCTTTGGTAGTTATTTACTGTTATCCACCGTATATAAAGAATTAGAGCTTTAGTCATGTTTTGCATAGGAAAATATATTTTTGAGATTTCAAAGTATTTTTCCTTAAATATGTACAACAAATCCCTTTTCCAAAAACCAGGCAATAGAAAAATAGAAAAGGTTCTTATCAGCAAAAAATAACATTTGTGCTAAGTTATTCATGGAGAATCAAATTCAATCAAACATGTTATAAATCACCTTGCAATTCCCCAATCCAGTTATGCAGTAAGTCAAGCCAGGAATTCTGTAAAGTAAAAATCTCAACCCAGGCTTTACTATAATAATGGCAACATTAGACACAGAGAGTTTTTACCCAGACTTGTTTTTATTTCTCAATATTCTAAAAACTTTTTTTTTTCTTTAAAAGGCAGTTTACAAATAAAGAACCTCTCAGCCCTTGTCTCCTTACACATACAGCACAAAGTAGTAACTAAAAGCTACAAGTGGTGTTTTTGAAATAGAGAATACCACACAGGGTGCAAAGTCTGTAATGGAGTAAATCATTCTGCTATATTAAGTGGGTACTTCAATTTCTAGTCCCCATTTTACTCATATGTAGACGTGCACAAGATGATAATAATGCTAACCTCCTATGTTTTTGACAGTACAAAATTATATAAAATCAAATACTTTAAGCACAGTTCCTGTCACAAACCATTTCATAAATATTAGTATTAATACAGTATTAGGATATACATCTGTAACATTTTAGTATTAAGTTTAGAATTTGTTGTCACTATCCCATTCATGGAAACACATAATATCTTCTCTCTTCTTTACAAATCTCTAACATGTTATTTCCCATTATCACTGCCATTAGATTCTCATTAAAATTTAAATTATTCTTTAATTTATTTTTACGTGTGATGGTTTGTAGGTTCCCATTTTATTCAATGGGTTAAAGTCATTTGAAGGTTTACTTTGCTGCTCAAACTGCCCAAGATTTGGCCAGCGAATGCACATAAAAACGCATTCTGGTGTCTTTTTGACATGTCTCCCATTATTTTTTGAGCACTTCATTGCTGTCTGGCAAAAAAGGTGTTGCAGGTTCATCTTGTACTTATCCTTCCCAGCCATAGAATCAGCCATTTTTTTCAGAATTCTTTGTCCCTTTTAACGGTCTTGATAAGCCAAGATTTAGCGGCTAGACATTCCCATTACTATGGTGGTGTTGCTGCTTCTATGTTCCATCAGTGGACAGAACTATTAATAGATGCACAGACATTTACATCTATATTTATTTCTGTATATAGCTACACCATGAGTCCATTTTTAGAACCTACACCTCCAATTACAGTCTAGCGTCATAGGTGTTAGTCTAATTTTCTCCCCTTTTATTCAACGTTTTTTTTTGTTTTTTTTT
>NW_024412401.1:957211-1004914 GCF_014898765.1 Herpailurus yagouaroundi
GTTTTTTTTTTTTTTTTTTTTTTTTTTTTTTTTTGTTTTTTTTTTCTTTGGGACAGAGAGAGACAGAGCATGAACGGGGGAGGGGCAGAGAGAGAGAGGGAGACACAGAATCCGAAACAGGCTCCAGGCTCTGAGCCATCAGCCCAGAGCCCGACGCGGGGCTCGAACTCACGGACTGCGAGATCATGACCTGGCTGAAGTCGGACGCTTAACCGACTGCGCCACCCAGGCGCCCCTCTCCCCTTTTATAATTGTAGCATCTTTCTTTGAAAATAATATACTTAGATCCTATTATCCTTAATACATGTACTCATTTGATCAGTCTTCATGAATCTCTTCTCCATTACCAGTTCCATTACTTCATCACCCTGTTTAGGCCACATTCACCCTATCACATGGATTTCCTCTTCAATCTGCTTGGGCTGTGACACCTGTTATGGACCATTCTTATACATGCTCTGATTCTGTATGCTGAGTAGTCCTCTAAGTGATCTCATCCGACTTGGGCTCTCACTGCCTGTTCTGAGTCATCGGGTCCCTCATCCACATCTCTGGCACAGATTCTTATCTTGATCTGTCCCATGTAAGGGGTTTATGTCTGAATTGTTCAGACAAAGAAGAGAAGATAAATGAATTAAGAAGAATATAAAGAAGGGAAAAAAGAAGTGACCACTACTATAGTTTGGATAATGAATAGACATTGGAAACATTTCTAATGTAATATATATACAAAGAAACTGTTTATATTAATTTTGTCATCAACAAACTTTCAAGTTTATTATCTAAATACATGTCATCAACTACCACAGGTACTACACAAAATGTCATTTTTGTGTTCTCAGTCTGACACTCTTAAATGTTATGTCTCATTAACTTGCTTTATAGAGATTTGAATCTTCGGCTGAATTAGCAATTAATAAATATAAGTTGATATTGATGATGCTTTTTGAGAATGGTTTGACAGCTTGCTGAAGAAGGTGATGAACTAATTTTTAATAAAGGACAGGAAGGGCGTGGCTTAGAGTGAGAACATAGGTTGCGTCTTGGTCGACGACAAGTTCAGAGATGTTGCAACACATGTCAAACACTGAAGATGAAAGTGTGTAGATCATCATTCAGAATCAATTTTAATGAGTCCCCAGGAGATTTAGTTTTAGGAATTACCACTCACCTAAAAAATCATGGAGTTCTCTTTAGCCCGAAACACCCTCGGTTGATTTCCATCACAGACAGTCCTTAACTTACAAAGGTTTCACTTAAGATTGTTTTGTCCTTACAATGGTGGGAAAGTGATACACATTCAGTAGAAACTGTACTTCAAATGTTGAATTTAGATATTTTCCTGGACCAGCAATATATGTTAGAATCTTTTCTCATGTTCCTGGGTAGTAACAAACCTCAGCTCCCTGTCAGGCACGTGATCATAAGGGTAAGCAACTGATACATTGAACAACCATCCATACAACTATTCCTTTTTAAACTTTCAGTACACTATTCAATAAATTACATATGATATTCAATATCTTATTATAAAATAGGCTTTGCGTTCCATGATTTACCCAACTATAGGCTAACGTAAGTGTTCTGAGCATGTTTAAGGTAGGCTATGCTAAGTTATGATGCTTGATAGGTTAAGTATATTAAACACTTTCATGAATTATAATATATTCAATTTACAATAAGTTTATTGGGATATATCCCAATCATGAATTTAGGAAGATCTGTTTTATAATATACAAAGGGTTTCTTATTTCTTTCTAGATTGATATTTACTGTGAAAACAGAGAACATTTTAAAGAGTTCACTAATGTGAAATCAAATCTTTCCAGCTGACAGGTTTATACTACTTATATATTATAAAGAAAAATTATTTCTGCACCTAACTTGGCCTGAGATCTATAATTATCTAAAGTTCTTGAAATAAATTGATTTCTTGTACTTTAACATAGCAACTAACCTTTTGAAAAACTCTAATTATCTGGTTCAAATTACTTAATTTCTTGATGACACTCTATACCTCAAGTTTCATAGTATGTCTTACAAGAAAGTAGCTGCAATTAATGCCATTTTTTTTACTTCTCATCTCAAACAATCTGACTCTACTATAAAATATGTTTCTTCTTATACTTTAAAGTATATAATAACAATGTATATGCACATCTTTTAATAAAACAACAAAATGATCCCCTTAGGTTAAAAGTTATTAAAATAATAAAATATATTTCCTATTTTAATTTGTGTAGTAGAGATAAAATGGAAATATAGGGGTGTCTGGTTGGCTGTCAGAAGAACATGCAACTCTTGTTCTCCAGGTCATGAGTTCAAGTCCTACACTGGGTGTAGAGATTGAAAAAAAAAAAAATGGAAATGTACAGCTCAATCACTATGACCAGCTAGCCCATATTTTGAAAAAAAAAAAAAACATTTATTTTATAATATTAATAAGTATTGTCTAAATATCAATAATTAAAGAAAATATTTTAAGAATATTTAAATACTAAAATTCCCAGGTAGCAAAAGAGGAAAATGAAATGTCAAATAAACTTATAAAATTGCTTCCTCACCAATATTCAGCAGGGAAATGAAAATCAAACCCACAATGAAATACCACCACACTCTTAACAGAATGACTATGATTTTTAAAATCAGTATTATTAATTCTCGATACTCATGTGAAAGAACTATAACTACCATATAATTCTGATAGGAGTATGCATCGATGTAACTTTTTTTGAGAAACCATTTGTAGTTTCTACTAAAACATTAATTATGGTCTAAAGTCATTCCTATTAGAATATATATGGAGAAAATTCTCAACAATACCCTTCATAACAGCTCAAACTAGCAACAACCCTCATTGTCAATAAATATGGAAAAATGCAAATATATATTATATATATAATATAGATATACATGAAAAATATATAAATGATGTGTATATACACATATACATGAATATATACATACACAAACATATTTTCTAGTTACTATATATCATTCCGTGATTTATAGAAATAAATCTATGATCAATGAATACCACATAGCAAGGAGAATTAAAAAAAATAATCTTAAAAGGAAAAAAAAAACAAACATCAAAAACTTCATGTTAAGTGAAAAAGAACCAACCATATTACAATTTTAAAAAGCAAATATATGATGATAAAAGTCACTGTAGTAATTTGGCTTTGGGCTGTAGTGAGTTTATGGAATAATAGAAGAATTTTGAAGATACTGAAAATATTCTATATCTTGATCTAGGGGCTGGTTAAATAGATTTGGTAATTGGTCCATAGTAACACTGGGAACAAATCTAAAAGTTTAAACTCAAATTCAAGCTTCCTAGTTTCTGAACTCATTCTACTTCATAGGGCATTTATTCATTCAATATTCTTTTTCATTTAATACACTTACCTCTAATATATACCAAGATTCTTGTATTTTCCCACTACACATTGTCAATTGTCTAAAGACAGTTCATTAATCTATTCTGAGAAATATATGATATGGATTATATATATGTCAACCCAGCCTGTAACATTATTGCAATAGTTCTTCATGATCATACAAATAGAACACATGAATTATGTGTTATTATGAACATTATGAAGAGCATGATGAATCTCTACATAGGTTATTTATCTTCCAGGTACTGTGTGATAATTAAACTCAATACTCCTCTCTCTGAATGCTTCTGAGTACAGTGACATGAGCAAGCCAGCAAGAAGAAATAGGACCAAATGATAATTCCAAATATTATGTTAGCTTATGCTATGGGCTAAATATCTGTGTTCCCCAAAATTCATATCTTCAAACTCCCACCCCCAACATGCACACAATGTTGTGGTTTAGAAGGTGAAGTTTGAGGAAAGTAATTAGGATTAGATGCAGTCATTACGGTGGAGCCCCCCTGATAAGATTAGTGCTCTTCTAAAAAAGAAACAAAAGAGGGTTTGTTGCTTCTCTCTGGTCTCAGCCATGTAAAGATACAAGGAGAAAAAAGCCATCTAGAAACTACAAGAATGTCCTTCCCAGACACTAGATCTGATGGCACCTTGATCTTGAACATCCAAGCCTCCAGAACAGTGAAAAATAAATGTGTTTTGTTGTTGGTGGTGGTAAATTTGGTATAGCAGCCTAAACTGACCCTTTTTCATCTGAAGCAAAGTCTATCAACTTTTATTTCATAAGTTGAACATAGCCTGAACTTGTTCTAAACATAAAACCACATACTGTCTTCAGAGTTTGCTGAACTTACTACAAACGATATCATTTACTTTAAAAAAAATTATTTCCCAACGTTCTTATCCATATAATTCCTTGGGCATATGGGCACCATTAAAATAGTTTGATTGACATTAGCCAAAGCCATGTAGGCATTCTGAAACCTTATATGGTTATAGAAAATGGCCACTTGCATTCTAGGAGTGACAGGTAAAAGAATAAATTCTCAGTTGTTAGGGAAACTGTACAAAAGGTTTGAAGACACATTGCTTTCTATCCAGAGGAAGAGAATTATTTCCAGAGTGGTGTTCTTGTCCGTGATGAATCAAATAAGTGATTTGCCTGACTGAAGTCAGAAGAAAAAATATTCTTAAAAATATATACATGAACCTAGTATTTAGCTAGATAAATAATAAAAATGCTGTACCTTCTTCCTTAATTCTGTTTCAATAATGAGAATACCATTCAATTTGTAACTCTTTTGACTTGATGTGTTTATAAAATGCACATGAATGCATGAAGGTGGAAAATAACCTTGAAAACCATGCTTCAATTTATAAATCCACTCTCAGCCTGATAAGCAGAAGTCAATGTCAGGAATAGGTGCTCCCTTGAGTGTGTGCACTCTTTTTCTCCTCTCTACCCCATTCTGTTTAACACTTTGTAAGAGTTTGAACTTTTTATTTACTGAATTATATTAGGAGTTTTCATTTAGTGTCTTAGTTTCTCTTAGAAACTAAAGCTGTTTTTAACAATTCTCCTAAAAAAATGTGCTAGCATGGGAAACAAACAAAAATAACATAAACCTTCATTTATAAATGCACTAAGTATCCAGTGACTGTCTAAAATCAAGCTTATATTTTATAATTTGATACATTAGCATTGCTCAAGGAGCTATGAGAATGTAATCCCCTTTGGAAACACATGTCAAAATATACAGGTTACTTAATAAAAACAAAATAATTAAAACAAGCTTTTGTTTTATGAATATTCTTCCAACTTGACAACTATATTTTCTGAAAGTTGTTTGGAAATTAGAGAAAGCGGGGTAAACTATTTTATGGGGCAGAATCAAATACACTAAAAGCTTTGTCTCCTGATTGAGATAATTATCAGATATTGATAATCAATAACACATCATCTAAAAGTCACTAGATTTCCATAAAATTACTTCACAGATACTTTGATTACTATTCTAAGAATCATTCCTTAGAATTATTTTAATACTCAATTAAAATATATCCAGACAATGACATTTATATATTCCTAATTTTACCAGGTCTCCTCTCTTCTCCACATCAAAAAATTTAGCTAATTATTGATACATTTTCTCTTTTTAAGCACTATGATCTTCAAAGAAAGGAAGCATTTTTTCTTTTTAAATTTTTTATTTAAATTCCAGTTAGCTATCATACAGTGTAATACTGTTTTCAGATGTATAGTATAGTCATTCCACATTTCCATACATCACCTGGTGCTCCTCAAAAGTGCACTCTTAGTCCCCATCACCTGTTTCCCCGATCCCCTGACCCACCTCCCCTCTGGTAACCATCAGTTTGTTGTCTTTTGGTTAAGAGTCTGTATCTTGATTTGCCTCTCTCTTTTTCCCCATGATCATTTGTTTTGTTTCTTTAATTCCACATATAAGTGAAATCATACGGTATTTGTCTTTCTATGACTGACTTATTTTGCTTAGCATAATATTCTCTAGCTCCATCCATGTTATTATAAATGGCAAGATTTCGTTCTTTTTTATGGCTCAATAATAGGCTAGTGTGTGTGTGTGTGTGTGTGTGTGTGTGTGTGTGTGCATGTGTGTGTGTGTGTGTGTATGCCACATCTTTATTCATTCATCACTCAATGGACATTTGGGATCTTTCTAAAATTTGGCTATTGATGATGCTGGTATAAACATCAGGATGCATGTAATCCTTTGAATTAATATTTTTCCATTCTTTTTTTTTTTTTTTCAACGTTTATTTTTATTTTTGGGACAGAGAGAGACAGAGCATGAACGGGGGAGGGGCAGAGAGAGAGGGAAACACAGAATTGGAAACAGGCTCCAGGCTCTGAGCCATCAGCCCAGAGCCGACGTGGGGCTCGAACTCCCGGACCGCGAGATCGTGACCTGGCTGAAGTCGGACGCTTAACCGACTGCGCCACCCAGGCACCCCGATATTTTTCCATTCTTTTGGTAAATGTCTAGTAGTGCAATTGCTGGTTCATAGGATAGTTCTATTTTTAACTTTTTGAGGAAATTCCATACTGTTTTCCAGAGTGCCTGCACCAGTTTGCATTCCCACCAATAGTGTAAGAGGCTTCCCTGGAAAGGAAGCATTTTTAAAAATGTGTGAACCCCTAACATATTCTGGTGTGATGGAGATTTCAGTATACTCATCACAAATTGAGCTGAGTTGTGGAAAACTTAAAATAAGTACTATTCCTAAATATATGCACACATATATGTAAGTTATATGATAATCTTCAATTATATATTATATGTGTGCATAATATACATACACCCTTTGTGTATATGTTAAATGTATATCAATTTTTTAATATTATAACACCATATAATAAGCAATCTGTTACATCTTTTTTTTCAATCTATCACATCTAATACATAGAGATACAACTCATTGTTTAATAAACTGCATAATGTTCCTGACAATAGATACACTAATTTATTTAGTCATTGTTCTGTTTGATTTTTTTTTAGTTTTCATAAGTGAATATACTTTTAAATATACTCTTTAATCAATCCATGAGTATCTATTGAGTAGATCCATAAAAGCTGAATGGAAATTTGTTATTTGAATAGGCATAAACAAACTGCCTTCTGGAAAGACTGCACCAATACATATACCCTTGAATTTGAGGCTTAAAAGTAACACATTTCAGAATGGGTAGGATGGGAGAGGGGTCAGGGAAAGAAAAAATACATTTTATCTCCTTTTAATGTTTACTCACCTTAATCTATTTTTGCCCTATCATGTTGGTTATGATGAGAAAGTATTAAAATTGTGCCAATGATTGTAGGTTTCAATATCTTGTTCCTATTATAGATAGAAATATTTTTAAGAGTTTCCATATTAGGGGGCACCTGGGTGGTTCAGTCGGTTGAGCGTCCGACTTCAGCTCAGGTCATGATCTCATGGTTCCTGCGTTCCAGCTCCTCATCAGGCTCTGTGCTGACAGCTTCGAACCTGGAGCCTGCTTTGGATTCTGTGTCTCCCTCCCTCTCTCTGCCCCTGCCCCGCTCATGTTCTGTCTGTGTCTCAAAAATAAATATAAACATTTAAAAAAATTAAGAGTTTCTGTGTTTGGTATCATGTTTGTTATTTATTTCTAACAGATATCTTTTTGTCTTGGTAAGAGGTTTTTCTCTAATTTTAGATTCATAAAAGTTTTGTTATTTAATCAAGAATGAGTGTAGCTGTCTTTTTAAGGTGTCTTAATGTAAGGTGATTACATTAATCTATTAATGTAAAGAAATGCATAAGTGGTTTTTCCCATCTTCAATGATCCTTTCAGTCCTAGATTAAAAAATTCTAAATGGTATCACGGAAGTCTTTTAATATAATACTATATTAAATTGTTTATATTTCATTTATAATATTTTCTGTGTTTATATGTCCATTTGGTTTATTGTGTCCTGTCATATTCAATATTTTACTAGTTGTGTGTCAGAGTTATTGTAATGTAATATGATAAATTGAATTATTTATCTGCTCTGGAAGATTCTCAAAAACTTCCTCAATGCTGTTTTCTTCTCAACCTTCATGATTTAGAAAGAACTATAGTTAGTGAGAGATTTTTTCACACTGACATTTTGGAGTTAAGAAAAAAATTTTAGAATAGCTTGCATAACAGCTTTTTTCTTCCCCTATTAGAGATGTGATTCACTTCAAGTGGGTGCTCACCACAAAGGTACCAACCAAAGGCTTAGATGTTAATGACACTGTGGTTAATATCCTATGACAGGATATCGATACCCTGTTCAGGGTCAGAATAAAAGGTATAGAGAGAAATTAAATGAAAGGAAGAGTCTTATATGTTTCCTCTTTCTATACATAATCCAGTATCTTTTTTTTGAACATATCCACATTTCCTACTTTGTTTATTCATTATTTCTTTTAACCCTGTGGATCACATCAAGCAGGATTTGTTTCTCTAATTTTGTAAAAATTAAAATTGAGGTCAAATTGGTTAAATACCGACTCAAGGTCGAAATGAGAGGGGCAAAAGTTATCATGGTGTTTCTGACTCTATAAACTGTACTATCCATGCTAAAGTATGGTTTTTATTTTAAAAATTACTCACTATATTTTTTTATTTTAATTTTTTTGTCTTTCAGGCTAGATTGAAAATTTCAAGGATAGGGCAATGCCTATATTGTTTACTGGTATAATCCTGAAAGATTTTTTTTTCAATTATGAAAACAAAGTATGCGTTCATCATTTTCTTAATTAATTTTAATTCAATTGCTTCCACAAAATATCTTAGTCTACAACTGCTCAGGATTATACAAAGATAGAAGGGGTTCATTTCAACAAATGTTTACTGAGGGTATGACTATGAGCCAGACCGTCACCTTGATACTATGCAATCTCCAGTTTGATAAGAAACTTGTGTTTATAATCTTGTGGGAGAGACTTGTAACAACCAACTCCCATAAAAGGTAGAATTTTAAAAGTGTTAAATGTTGGCTTAAAGAGTATTCTGTTAAAGGGAAGAATAGAGACTAGATTAGTTATTTTATAGCAGGGTAAGTGTACAAAGAAATACCTGTTTGGTGTACTTTTCTTTTTTTCTTTTTTTTCATTTCTTTTTATTTTTTTAATATGAAATTTATTGTCAAATTGGCTTCCATACAACACCCAGTGCTCATCCCAACAGGTGCCCTCCTCAATACCCATCACCCACCCTCCCCACCCTCCCACCCCCCATTAACCCTCAGAATTTTTTCAGTTTTTAAGAGTCTCTTATGGTTTGGCTCCCACCCTCTCTAACTTTTTTTGGGGGGGGATCCTTTTTCCTTTTTATAAAGTAAGATTTGGAGCCCAGTTGGGGCTTCAACTCATGACCCTGATATCAAGACCTGAGCTGAGATCAAGAGTCAGATGCTTCACTGAGCTACCCAGGCATCCTTCCTTTTTTGTTCTTAATCCTGCCTATTTAACATTTACCCTCAGTTAGTTTACAGAAAGTAAAAATAATAATAATAATAAAAATTACAACACCAACAACTGCAATTACATCAGCAACAATGGCTGTTCTGGGTATGGCAATAATGATTTGAAGAGGAAAAGAGGTGAATTTCCTGAGCTGAGAGGTCAGATATGTAAAGGATCATCTTGTATTCAGGTAAAAATTGGTAATTGGAAGATCAAAGAAGTGTCTCATCAACAGTTACTAAAAACAGGAAAAAATGACTCAGAGACTGCCAAATAATGGCAATACTGGTCATTTTAACTTTTCACTTTCTTGACAATGTGTGATTAAATTATGGAGTGATGATATGTTGCAAGAACAAGCAGTCGTACAAATAAAGAACATTCAATAATTTATAATATGGCTAATTTAACCTCACTTGTGAATAGATTTCTAGAAAACAAAGGGACATGTCAACTTCAAAATGTCTCCCATAACTCTAAACCATGGCAAGCAGAAATTCATGTCCAATCTTCCTGAAGATGCCATATAATCTTTTTTCTTAGTCTTAAAATGAGCAAATTGTCCTACTCTCTAAATTATCTTCCAGACCTAGCCATTTATGAATTTAATTAATTCTGCCTTTTGTAAATAGGGATCAACAAACTTAAGATAAATTAGGAGCATGATTTTCTGTATATATTTATTTAAAAAGCTAGTAATAATTATTAAATCGTATTAATGGATTATACATCTCAAAGGTTATCATTTGCAAAGTATTTTATATATGTTCTCTCCCTATAACCTTAACCATTAAAGCAAACAGGTCATGAAATTCATTTTATAAAGAATTTAGGTGCATGTGTTAAATGGATTGACCAACATCATACAGTTAAGCAGCCAAAGCTCAGCTCTCCAAGGACCTTAGCCCTCAGCCCTCAGGGTCCATTTAGAAAAACAAAACAAAACAAAACTTGACTCATATTATCATTCTGATTTCTAATCATTATTTGGTCATTGATGACATTAATCTCTATCATTACACAGTGCAATAGAATGGATAACAAAGAAAGCAACTTTTCGATAATTATCTTCTTTCTCCAAAAGGAATATTCCTAAAGCTTTTTGATTTAAAAAAGTGCAT
This sequence comes from Herpailurus yagouaroundi, assembly GCF_014898765.1. Classification (NCBI taxonomy): domain Eukaryota; kingdom Metazoa; phylum Chordata; class Mammalia; order Carnivora; family Felidae; genus Herpailurus; species Herpailurus yagouaroundi. Next base: position 967,731 of record NW_024412401.1, read on the forward strand.
TTTTCCTACTTTCTTAGCAAGTGTCAGTGGAAGTGTTAAAACAGTCAAATTTAAGTCTCCTAAAATAGCCAGACCATGAAATGATACATAGTCTGTTAATTGGTACCAAGACTGAAAAATAAAATTAATTCAAAGGGTAGGAATTCATTTGTTGTGTGAAATTGGTAATACATGGATGTGGCCTTATAAGATATTTTAAAGCCAAATCTTCCTTTCTTATTGACTGATCTAAATGTTACATATTGGAAATATAAAAACAAGACTTTTTTTTTTTTTTTCCAGTTGAAGTAAGGGAATTGTTGTGTTTCTCACCTGCTATATTGGTATTACAACATATAATTGGATCAATTTTAAAATATGTTTTCTTGGGGCATAAGAGTTTCTACTTAGATATTATAATTATGCATTATTATAGTTGTAGTATATTAGTTATTAATCAAAGCTCTCAGTTCAGTGAAGTGTGATGATATTGTTTCCTCACATATTAAAATATATTAATTACTTTATTATTGTGGATCAAAAGGATAATTTAAATGTAACTTTATAGAAAACACAGATTGAAAACCTTAACTCTCCACCTCCATAATACGGAGGTTTCACTAAGTAGATGAAAGCAATTGAACAACTTGCATAATTGACGTTTTCTAATGATAGAAACTAATGCCACCATGTCCAGATGATTAAGTGGATCTCAGAATGCACAATGGAATCTGTCTCTTGTTGCCCCTAATGGCCTTCTATTCATTCAAAGAGCATACACTACTGCAGGAGGTATTTTTTTTTAATTTTTTTTCAACGTTTTTTATTTATTTTTGGGACAGAGAGAGACAGAGCATGAACGGGGGAGGGGCAGAGAGAGAGGGAGACACAGAATCGGAAACAGGCTCCAGGCTCCGAGCCATCAGCCCAGAGCCCGACGCGGGGCTCGAACTCACAGACCGCGAGATCGTGACCTGGCTGAAGTCGGACGCCCAACCGACTGCGCCACCCAGGCGCCCCTACTGCAGGAGGTTTTAATCTAGTTTACTTGTGGGCTCAGACACTGTGATTATGCTCAGGATTAAACTTTCACACTGGCTATGACATTTATTTTAGTCAGAAAGAGGTAAAGAACAAAAGACCACATTCCCCATCATACCTCGTGTTTGTAAGCCTGTTGGTTTTAGGAAATATAACTCACCAAAGAGTTCACAGGGCAGAGATCCTTTGATGCACCAGAAGCTACAATGGATCCACTGTCTTCACCCTTGACCTTGCAATGGGTTGACAGAAGCTCTTGAGATTGACTGGCACAAATCAATGAGAAGCTGTGCTCAAAAAAGAGTAACAGCACAAAATAGAAGACACAAATTTCAAGCCACTCCTCTAGCTAAACTGTAAATGAGATTGATATGAAACATTAGCACTATGTTCTTTTAATGACTGTCTAAATGTTTTTATCAGAGATTAAGTGGCAACAGAGCATATTAAACTATAGCAAACATCTGGAAGACTCTCTTTAGCAGTTTGTTCACAGCACTTCCCAAAGTCTGCTCACGCCAGTTGTTTCAGACATATTTCAGAATAAGCACATCATGGACTTTATGCAAGAGGCTGAATATCTGCACTAACTGAAACATGCTCACTCTCAAGGGGACTCCTTGTTTCCCACTAGCAAATGTGAAAACTTTTATTTCTGAGAGTAAGAAGACAGGAAAATAGAGTATCTAAACACCTTTCTAAAAGCCCAATTAATACCCATCCTATATACCGTCAGATTACTTCCTTTCAAGCATAACTGGTACAATTTATAGCCCTGCTTATAAAATTCAACCTCTCCTGAATTCCCCACTCATCTCCCGTTTAAAAATCTCCTCGCTCAATACTACCTCATCCTAGCATTCACAATTCTCTATATTCTGGATCGAACCTTTCTTTTATTGCTTTCACTTCTCTCTACATATACCAGCCACTGCTTCCAAACATGCTTTGCACTATCCCTTTACTGCCTTATGGTAGGAATGTACACATTCGTGTTCAGCTCTTAGAGACTCAGTTAACCAGATCAAATGGGATTTCTTTCGCAAAACATTCATTCTAGATATTTCCAGCCAAATGCTGTCTTTTCCTTCTTTGAATTTCCATAGCATCTACAAATCATGAATCTAAAATTAACAAGGCAGGAGAGAATAGGATGAATTTTTTTCCTGTTTTTTTCTCTTTTGTTTGATTTTTTAAAATTTGGATTCATATAAGCTTTGCGCATTCTTATAGAATATCCTAATATTATACATATTATTTCCAGAATTTTATTTCTTCTTTATTTTTACATTTTAATGTTAATTTTTGAAAGAGATAGAGTGTGAGTGGAAGAGGGGCATAGAAGGAGGGAGACAGGATCTGAAGCGGGCTCTGCACTGACAGCAGAAAGACCCATGCAGGGTTCGAACTCACAAACTGTGAGATCATGACCTGAGCTGAGGTAGGACTCCTAACCAAGTCACGCAGTCATCCCTATTATTTCCAGAATTTTAAACCCTTGAATTTCTAAAACAATTCACTTTAAACCTTGCTGAAATCATACCATTTTGTCATTTAGTTATCATTAAATAAATATTAATAGTAGCTAAAATATATAATACTAGGTACCAGGAAATTATTTAATCCTCATGACCTTATGAGATACAGATGTATATTTACATGCAGAAAGGGAAAAAAGAGACTTGGAGAAATATGAAACTCAATCAAGGTCAGAAAAGTAGAAAGAGCTAGAGAAGATTTAAGATCCTTACTCAGATCTGTACTTTTAACCACTTTCACTAAACTGCCAAACCTTGATAGTACAATGGTGATGAGTATTATCCTAGGGTCTGACCTAGTGAAAAAAAAATAGATAAGTAACAAGACATTATTCCATAGTCTGATACATTTTACAATTAAGGATATAGTTGATAATAATGGAGTGCAATTCAGGAGCAACTAACCTAGTCAAAGAAAGTAATATATATTTCACTTATTTTAAAGTGGAGGTATGTGGGTGAGGAAGGGAGCATGGCATTTTTTTTTACAGTAGGAAATTACAAATCACAAAAAGTGTTAAACATTATTATAGACTATAATCTCCTTAAGGTAATGGACATGTTTATATTTTAGATTCTAAGGCTTAGAGAATCCATCATAAAACATAGCATAATAAAATAATTTGTTGATTGTTTTGAGAGGAGTGATGAATTAATGAATGAAGCAATGAACTAATCATCGACCCATAGAAAAAGAGACATGCCCTAAAGGTAGGATCTTTGCAAAGGATCCTCAAGTATATCAAAGATGAATATAGCTGGAGCCAAGTTTTCTCCAGGTATGTCTCACACATTCAACTTGACCATCATCATGTATTTTGCAATGAAGTCATTTTTCTGTCACTTTTTGAGATTCAATTAACTATTGAAAGAAAGAAAAAGAAAGAAAGAGAGAAAGAAAGAAAGGAAGAAAGAAAGAAAGAGAAAGAGAAAGAAAAAGAAAAAGAGAAAAATTAAAAGTCCTTAAATGCAGGAATACTGCCTATCTTTTGCCATTTAATTTGTAATCACACAAAATGGAGGCACAGCCCAGTCATCTGTACTTTCAATCAGGTGCCAAACACAGGGTTATGATTCTGTTCTACTTGGAATATTTTCCAGTATTCAATGTATTTAATAAACTGTCACATGAAAGTGGGTCTGATTGGCTTTTTCACAGTGAATCAAAGCACTGCTTTGCCCTCTTCCTTTATTATGCATGCTACATTTGAAGCTAATGAAGCATAACCTCTGAGCTGATACGTTTATAGATGAAAGAGACATCATGTCACATCTTCTATTTATTTCATCAGCTACACATAGCCAACACAAAACACACTGATTACCTGGCACTTCATTTTTGACAGATGATGGGCATTCTTGTTGCTATCTTATCTAATCACTTCCTACCATATGCATAGTTTAGTTATTAACTATGAATGAAAGTACTAAGAAAAATAATCTGTGATATTAGTGGCACATTTAATTGATGAAATATAGTGGGGAAAAACCTGATTATTCTGTTTTACAAAATTCAATATGCTGTACCCCTGGAGCAAATATGGACTTGAAAGAGTTATTTTTAACAAGCGTAATATCACCTAATGTTGTTTCATGAGGCTTTTGTTATTTATGAAAAAAAAAATCTGCAAGTCAGACTGCTTAACTATTAGAGAGCATAAGAAGTAATAATTCATCACTAAAAAAATACTACCTGGGGCGCCTGGGTGGCGCAGTCGGTTAAGAGTCCGACTTCAGCCAGGTCACGATCTCGCTGTCTGTGAGTTCGAGCCCCGTGTCGGGCTCTGGGCTGATGGCTCAGAGCCTGGAGCCTGTTTCCGATTCTGTGTCTCCCTCTCTCTCTGCCCCTCCCCTGTTCATGCTCTGTCTCTCTCTGTCCCAAAAATAAATAAACGTTGAAAAAAAAATTAAAAAAAAATACTACCATTACAATAACACTCTTCAATGTCACTAATTGACTAACATTAGTCACTTCAATGTGTAATAAAGTTCAGGCATGAACTATATTCTATCAATAACATGGCATAAGAAATAGTCTTTACTAATTATAAAAGCATGTGATTATATGTGATACAAAAGAGGTTGTTATATATAATATTTAGTAGCTTTTCAAACTTTAAAAAATGCTAATGTGGAATACAACTTTTAAAAGTTGGCTCCACAACTGTATAAAACTCAGAGTATAAAGTCATTTTCAAAATAATAAAGTTGTACTTTTATGAATAGAAATACAGTTTTCACTCATAATAATAGTAAAGTTTTGCCTATATGCATGTACTCACACAGATTACTGGACAAATAGAGTCTTCATTTTATTATATAAATTGCATCTTTAGGGCTGATTGCTAGCTTATTTACTCAATAAATCTTACTTGTCCAAGCACAGCGATACATTTGATTGTGAAGAAAAGTATTTGAAGTAGGATTATAATATACTCTAAGACATTACACGTACATTATTACAGGGAAATTGTACCATGAGTTATCAATCAAAACAGAAGTGGAAAAGCTATAGTAAGTCTAAAGCAACTAATTGGAAAGCTGTACAGCAGGTGCATAATAACAAAGTTATTAAAAACATGCATAACAACATTATTATAAGTCAGTGACATCAAAATGAATACAGAACAACCCTTGTGTACAAAACCTATATAAAAGCTCTTTTATTAAACACAACTATCAAGGACCTTTACATTAAAATGACTACACAGAAAGGAATGAAAATGAGAATGTGCTTTAAATGAACAATTAAGAATTGGACACCAAATTTGGGATTTTCACATATATGCAGTTTTAAAATGTATTTAAAGGAAAGTAACATACAAGTAAAAATTATTTTTCAACAAAATAAATATTATCCAACTACCTGAAAATTAACATTGTATTCTTTCATCTCTTCAACTATTTTAATCAATCTAAATTGTATAAGTCACTGATTCAGGATCCATTATAGCTAAGGTCTTATTAACTGTGTAGTATACAACTGAATTAATTCTCGCCTTTCAGTCCCCAAGAGACAATCTTTTCCTGTCTTTGCATGAAACCAGTCTGTCCCTAAACATAGTGTTGCTGAATGTACTACATTAGAAATCAGGGGGCATCTGGGTGGCATCCGTTAAGTGTCCGACTTTGGGTCAGGTCATGATCTCATGGCGCAATAGTCTGAGCGCCGTGTTGGGCTCTGTGCTGACAGGTCAGAGCCTGGAGCCTGCTTCACATTCTGTCTCCCTCTCTCTCTTCCCCTCCCTGCTCATGCTCTGTTGGTCTCTGTCCCTCTCTCAAAAATAAACGTTAAAAAAAATTATAAAAAAAAAAAAAGAAATCAGAAGAAGCCCATTATATTCTTGGTTCACCCACTCTGGGTCAGTTTCCTCATTTGTAAAAAAAAAAAAAAAGTATTAAACCAACATAAGAGCTCCAAAAATTGAGTAATTACAACTCATCCAATACTAAACATTCTATTATTCATTTTTTTAAATTTTTTAAAATATTAATTTATTTTTGAGAGACAGAGCATGAGCAAGGGGGAGGGGCACAGAGAGAGAGAGGGAAACACGGAATCCAAAGTAGTCTCCAGGTTGTGAGATGTCAGCACAGAGCCAGACGTGGGGCTTGAACTCACAAGCCACGAGATCATGACACTAGCTGAAGTCAGGCGTTTAATCAACTGATCCACCCAGGCTCCCCTCTACTATTCATTTTTAGAACATACTGGATCAGAAATCCAAATATTCAAAATACGAGTATGTGAATGTTTTCTGTATTAAACTGTCATACCAAATACAGCTCTTGTTATATGTAATCTAAGTGTTTATTGATGAAATAATTCTAGTTATTCTTAATATGATAGCATGTAATTGAAAATATATCTACATTTGTCCTTTATATGTTTTCTAAATCAAAGAAAGCTATTTCATTCTTTAAACTTCACTAAAATAAATAATTGCATTCTAGTAAAATTTTATGTCAAGCATCAATTTCAATTGCTCTGTAGGAATCCCACTGTTAACCCATTTTGACTAATAAAATTCCTGGGAAACTTAATCTCATCGAAAGTATTATTTTCCAAATTGTTCATATCATATTACCTTGCTATATTCAACATCATATCCAATAGCTATCTACAAAGATTATAGCATTGATTACATGTCTATGGATTATGTAATACCTAAATTCAGTCTTTTATAATCATTTCACAGCATCCTTGATTATCTATCACCCTATAAAAAGTGTATTTATCCATGTTTTCTTAGAATATATATTCCAACGATTCATTAACATGATGAGAATTAAGTAGGTAATTTCCTAGGTTCAAGAACAAAGACAAGATTTGGTTGGAGTACTTATTACTCTGCATTTATACATATTTCTAGACCTTATCTTCCTGGGATGTAAAATCATAGGACTAGAATATACTCCATATTGTATTCATGAGAATCATATATATTAAAAAATATGAAGTACTTAGAATAGTGTCTGTGTACATGATTACTGTTCTTTAAGTAAACATTGTTATATTTCATTATATAAATATTATATCAAATGTATATAAATTATATTTGGTCACCATTGCATACTAGGTTTATCTTACTAATATTCCTTCAATATATAATATATAACACATAGTTATTATAGGTACCATAATATAGATTAAATTACTTTTATAATAGGTAATAGAAATAATATAATCCTGATTAAAAAAATCTATATATCTAACAGATCCCATTTGTTGTTTTTTTTTCAACGTTTATTTATTTTTGGGACAGAGAGAGACAGCATGAACAGGGGAGGGGCAGAGAGAGAGGGAGACACAGAATCAGAAACAGGCTCCAGGCTCTGAGCCATCAGCCCAGAGCCTGACGTGGGGCTCGAACTCCCGGACCGCGAGATCGTGACCTGGCTGAGGTCGGACACTTAACCGACTGCGCCACCCACGCGCCCCAAGATCCCATTTGTTATGTGAACAAGTGATCAAGCCTTACCTTACATTTCCAAGATTTATAAACGTTTTCAAGTTTTTACTGTATTCATATTGAAAATTTCATCAAGCAGAAATACAAATTTGCTATATATATGAGTGAATGAAAGGGTAAATTTTTCATTTACGGTATAAAAACAAAAATATAAATATCTGTAGCTAATATAAATCTTTATTATTCAAATACTTTGAATCACAAATGGTATTCCTTTCAAGTTTGACCATCATTGTCTTGGTTTATCAATAAGTTACATATCTGCTGTGCTATTTAAAAATACACTTCATTGTTTCTGCATTTTTTTTTGCAATTAGAAACAATATAAACAGGATTTGACATAAAGAAGCATGTACCAATCCTATATCTGTAACAAATCAATGCAATATGCAAGTCAACAAACATGTATTAAATATCTACTCTATACCAGGTACTTTCCTAAGTGCAAAGACAGAGATGTGGCACATAAAAGATTTCAAAGTTTGTTAAAATAAGCTAAAGAGGGGGAAATTAAATTTTGTATATGATACAGAGATGGGGATCTTATTGATGAAATCTTTGTGATGGTGTGTTTTTGGATCTATAAACAATTTTGTTCTGCTGGATCATAAAAATAACTAGTGGTTCCTATAAAATCCTACAAGGCTTCATTGAGTTTGGCTTTTGGAAAATCCACTGGAAGTGATGTTCTGGCCTAAAGGAGAAAAGCCATTGAAATAAAAGAAGGTAAGCAATATGGGAATAGTCTGAGACAGAGATTAGACTGGCTTTAAAGATATTCCTTTTTTCTGTCATAGAATATGAAATGAAGGGAAGAGACATATAAATGGTGGCTTCCTACAAGTTTGGAAGAGATGATCTAGAAACTGTGATAAAATTTGACAATGATTCCAAGTGAAAAGCCAAGCGGATTATATATGGCATACAAAAATCAAGATTACAGCCTACTTTAATATATCAAATGTCATCCTGGGAGAAGTATTATTGATCAATGATTTTTTTTTCGACAATGTAGAAATCCCAGGATTTTTTAATTTTTAAATGTTCAAAGAGCTCATGATTGTCACTTGGCATTAGGAGACAAATGTCTTTTTTTTTTTTTTTTGAGATTATGTATTTCTATCCTCTGATAATCTTTGGAAATCTCTCCCTGAGCCTACCCTTAGAATCAACCCTACTTTCTACTATGCACTTTCTTTGGTCAAAAACTGAATGTCACACAGATGCAAAACACTTCCGTCCAACTACATTCTTTTGTCTGCTGATATATCATTCAACAATGGACTTTTTTTTATAGTACCAAGAAGTGTCAGCTTTAAGCCTTTTATTTCCTGTGAAAATCTGTCATCGTTTAAAGCTTGGTTGGTGAGATCTAAGCCTTCACTTTTTAAAAATGTTTCATATTCATATAATATGCTTGGTTGCCGTGTGAATATGTAGATATTGCTCTTATGTATGACTGAAGTTGAAGAATGCGGGTATCAGTGTACTGCACATTCTTGGGTAACTGTCTCAGTAGCTTTAGGTGATTCTCATTATCTTTTGAATTAGGACGTGGGAATTAGCTATGCTTGATAAAGCTGTTTAGTTTTGAAAAAAGAAAAACAAAACAAACAGTATGTGATACTTATGCCTTAAAAATGTGCAGAGCAAAAAACCATTAAAGAGAATAGCTGAACCATGAAGGTCAGTTTAGTATTTTATATAAGTAAAACATGAAGCTTCTTGATAGTTTTTTTTTAATCTGATTGCAACACATGTAATTTCTTGCTAAAGCTTAAAGGATCTGAATGAAGATCTATTAGATGTGTAAATAAATAGCCTGAACATATTTTTTTTCTATTATCTGGTTCAAAACGATTACAAAATGATAACTGTGAATTTTTACTGTATATTATATCAAAAGAGATGCTTCCTAATCCACTTGCAGTAGTGGTCAGAATAATAAGGGTTTCAACTAATAATGAAAAGATGGGTGTTTGCTTATTTGTTGATGTGGATAGTGCTAAAAAAGAATTAAAGAGGGAAGAGTAATATTTCCAGCGGTTTCCCTAGTTCAAATAAAGAGGTAATAAGTGAGGGGGGGATCTATTACTAATATAATTTTTAAAATGTTTTTGTTTTAGGGGCGCCTGGGTGGCGCAGTCAGTTAAGCGTCCGACTTCAGCCAGGTCACGATCTCGCGGTCTGTGAGTTCGAGCCCCGCGTCGGGCTCTGGGCTGATGGCTCAGAGCCTGGAGCCTGTTTCCAATTCTGTGTCTCCCTCTCTCTCTGCCCCTCCCCCGTTCATGCTCTGTCTCTCTCTGTCCTAAAAATAAATAAACGTTGAAAAAAAATATATAATAAAATGTTTTTGTTTTAAAGATTCCAACCTTTTTCAAAGAAGAGGTTAAACTGTGGCAAGGTGTTGGTAGATGCTCACTCTCTCTACCTTTGTAAATGTTTGTAAACATTCATAAATAAAATGATTAAAAAAGAAAATGTGGGGGACGCCAGTTTCCTACCCATTAGAAGTCTTCCACAATGACACTATTTCGGAAACTCACTGTTGACGTCTCCAATTCTTTCTCCTCCATTCCTCTAGACTATTTACAACTGCTTCATAGTTGTTGTTTGTTGGCTTCTGTTATGAAAGAAAATAATCTTGATTTTCCATTTATCTCTGTGTTCACTTCTGCCCAGTTTCCTTGCTAAACTCTTCTTCATGACTGTATACATCTATGTAAATATTATTCAAGTTGTTACCCTTTGCCCTGTTATCAGAATCTTTGAGAAATGTCATCTGCCTCATTCTTTCAAGTATCATTTTTATGTTGATGGTTCCCAAATCAGTATCTCCATATCTGCCCTGAGTCCTGAGGACCAGGACCGAATGCTCAACAAGAGAGAGACTATAACACATAAATATCCATCACCACCAGAAACTTTGATCAAGATCAAACGCTTGCTCTTATTCTCCAATTATCCCTCCTTTTTTTTTTTTTTCCTTCTATCGATTCCCTGGATTATACACCAAAGTTGTCTGTGATTCATCCATCGCCCCTCATATGCACCACTGGTCATTAAGTGCTTCCAATTTCCTTGTTGATTCTCTCATGCCCACATCAAAAGGTGACTTACCATCTGCTGCCATAGCTGTTTCAAATCTTGCTATTTCACCTAAACTGTTATCTCAATCTAATTGCTCTCTCCTTCCTCTCTCAGTTCCCTTCACTACTCACATGTTGTCAGAGCCATGAGAATATCTTATGGTTTCTAAGGGCTAAGTAGGAGAAATCCCAAACTCTAGTCTTGACCAAATTCTGCAAAATCTGATTCCAATCCACTTTCTCATCCCTTCTCTGCCTGCCCTTTCTCTAACCTCTCACCTCCAATCATTGAGGCATTCAATATTTTTTTCATAATAAAGGTGTTATTTTATTCACGTTAGAGGTAATGAACTGAGAATGAGGGAGTTTATGTAGATAACGCAACATTACATAATTTGAGCCGCGAAATCAACCATCATTTCAAGGTCTTCTGATGTCAAGTGTAAATCAAAACTTCTCTACTTAGACTGAAGAAATCCAAGTAAAACAAATATTTTTCCTTCAAAATAAAAAAAAAGTAGATTTTTTTAAAAGTGGAAATTATTTTCTGAAGATATTTAATTTCACATGTATGACATTTGATATTTATATGCATTAGCTTTGGGATTGAATCTGGTGATTCAGTTTTACCATTATTCAATGCTACTTCTGAAGCATTAAAAAGTTGTTTAATCATTTTAAACACCACTTGCCTTGGGGCGCCTGGGTGGCGCAGTCGGTTAAGCCTCCGACTTCAGCCAGGTCACGATCTCGTGGTCCGTGAGTTCGAGCCCCACGTCAGGCTCTGGGCTGATGGCTCAGAGCCTGGAGCCTGTTTCTGATTCTGTGTCTCCCTCTCTCTCTGCCCCTCCCCCATTCATGCTCTGTCTCTCTCTGTCCCAAAAATAAATAAACGTTGAAAAAAAAATTTAAATAAAAAAAACACCACTTGTCTCAGAATGAAAGAGAGGTAAAGAAGGATTTAACTGAGAACATTACTAACTACAATCAATGAATAAATTATCTCCTGAGATATTTTTTGTTGTCTGAAGGATGTGGAATATCCAAACGAATTTCCAAATGTTTCCCAAATTTTTATTTATGTTTTCAAGAAAATGTTTCCTTTTAAAAAAAAATGTTTATTTATTTATTTTTTGAGAGACAGGGAGGGAGAGAGACTGAGAGAGAGAACAGCGGTGGGGCAGAGAGAGAGAGAGAGGGAGACAGAAAATCCCAAACAGGCTTCACACTGTCCGCACAGAGCCTGATGAGGGGCTCAAACTCACAGATTGTGAGATCATGACTTGAACTGAAATCAAGAATCAGATGTTTAGCTAGCTGAGTCACCCAGGCTCAAATGTTTTCACCATTTTTAAAAATAAATTGTCAAATATAACCAAAGGTAAGTAAAAAGTGTCTTAATATCTTGTATGATTATCAGCAGCATGATATTGTAAGAACACATGCAGAGTGTATAATAACACATTTTTTGCACTGATAGTAAGAGGTACCAATTCTTCATCAGCTGTGGGATTTTTAAAGGGCACGTTTAACTCTTACAAGGAGTAGGGATTATTTTCCCCATGTTCATTCAGAGAATACATGCTAAGGGTCACATATAAGGAAGGAACCAGGAGTCAAATTTAGATAAATTGGCTTCCAGTCCACTGTTCTCTTTCAATGTCATCCTACTTAATACTTTCAAGAGAATTATTGAAAACCCCTGTCTCAACCATCTCTGAAGGATTCTTTCTTTGTAAGGAATACTTTAGTTTAGAAACATTTAAAGCCCATAATTTGAATACGTTTTAAGATAATTTTATTTTAAAATAACTCGGCCAAATGAGTATAATCTTATACAGACAGCACTTGAACTGCTTGACTGATTCCCATGTTTTAACTATTTCTGAAGTAAAAGAATTTAATACAGAAATAAATATTTTGAACAATCACAGTCGGGTTACTCCAAATGCTGGGAAGTATATCAAGAGCCAAAGCATGATTTTTACTAAACATTACCTGGTATGAATCGTGCCCCACAGGGTAGTTTCAGGATAATTCGTTTCATCTATAATGAGAACCAAAGGGCTAAATCTGCAAGCACTGAAGACACATAAATGGTGCTACCAGTTACCCAGTGCCATCACAATATGCTTCTTCCTTCTGACAAAACAGTGAGTAAAATTACAATAAGCACAGTCTAGAGACACACAGCAACTACCGAAGAAATAGTTTGCCTAATCTTCGTAATTATGCCCTAAGTGCATTCCTTTCAACACTTTCATTCAGATTTAAGTATTTTTTTTTCCTCTGTGTCTTTGAATACCGTGAAAGAAAAACGGTGTGTTTCAGCCTGGAGGTATCTGTGGTTCATTGGCAGAAGTCTTTTCTTCAAAAACTTTTAGAAACTTACGAACTGCTTTGCTCATGCTGCATTCCGGGCAGGTATCAAACTAAATCTCGCTTGACATTTTCTGAGATCATGGGCCTACACTGGTGAATTGTTTCAGTATGGTGAGGAGGTCAACTGGTGGCTTAAAAAGAGGCGGTCCTGAGTCCAAAGAGCCAAATCAATTTTTTTTTTCAACGTTTATTTATTTTTGGGACAGAGAGAGACAGGGCATGAACGGGGGAGGGGCAGAGAGAGAGGGAGACACAGAATCGGAAACAGGCTCCAGGCTCTGAGCCATCAGCCCAGAGCCTGATGCGGGGCTCAAACTCACGGACCGCGAGATCGTGACCTGGCTGAAGACGGACGCTTAACCGACTGCGCCACCCAGGCGCCCCCAAGTCAAGTCAAATTTAATTCTACACTTATCCACAATAGAACCATGTTCCTTTGGGATGCTGTTTTACTGTTCCTAGGAACAAGTCGGAGGGAAAGCCCCACCAATTGTGACTCAATAACCTAATTTTGACTTCCGACAAAAATCACATGTCTAGTGCAAATAGATATGGCTTTTAAGAAACTTGTTATGCAATCCTACCTATCACAAGGGCTAGTTGTGTGACTTAAACCGGGTGATGTCATATGTCTGAACCCAATAACATCCATCTGTGAAATGAGTGGGTTTCAGCCTAGCACAAATAAGATATGATTCTCTTCATGTGGGAAGACACTGAGGCACATTCGATTTTATAACACCTCTCTTCATCATACTCTGTAATGATAGATTTGGGTGAAAGACTTTCCAAGTGATTTACGATGACTGTATTGCTTTATTGTGCTAAGAATTTCTCTATTCTAAATTTCACAGGGTGTGCCACAAAACATTCATTGAACATTCATTAAGTGCCACTAAGTGCTAAGCAGTATGTTGAGGGCTGAGTGTAGAAGAAAAAATATAATATAGACTACGTCTTAAAGATGCTATAGAGAAAATAAATCAAAATATTCACTATTTCTTGTGTGCTTACCATGTACTAGATTATGAACTGGTGCCACAGTTAGTAGATGAGCAGAGCAATTTGGGCTTTGTTTGTTTGTGTTAAGTTTATTTTGAGAGAAACAGAGAGTGTGAGTGGGAGAGGGGCAGAGAGAGGGAGAGAGAGAATCTCAAGCAGGCTCTGCACTGTCAGCACAGAGCCTGATGCGGGGCTTAATTTCATGAAACTGTGAGGTCATGACCTGAGTCGAAATCAAAGAGTCAGGCACTTTACCGACCCAGCCACCCAGGAGCACCAAGCAGAGCAATCTGTACTCAAACCTAGATATTCTTGATTTCAAATTCTCTGTGTTGTCACTGATACTACACGACCACAAGGAGGAAAAGGGTTTAGAAAATATTTACGTAGGCTGTTTGAATTCCAAGCCATGCTTAGTACATTCCCAATGCCTATCACTCATAGGCACATCCTGCCAAATTTCCTGAACCAATCCTGATCAACACAGACAGCTTATTCTAGGTCCCTGTTCCTTCCATTTGGGTGACTGAGGAGTTAGTCATATGACCACACACTGTACATAGTGTCACAGGAAATTCTCATCAATGGCCTCTTAGCTCCCTGTCTAACAAGGCTGTGGCCACTTGCTTTGCCTACGCCAATCCTCTCCTCCAAGACAGTGGAATGGACACTGCAACCAGAACCATTATCTGGAATTTAGACAATTCCTCACAACAAAGATATATATGAAACACAATCCTGTCAATTACCAGCCAGAAGATATTACCTTCTTTGAATTTGATGCCTGACCTTGGGATGCTAAAAATTGTCCCAGCTTTGGGTCTAATGACTACTAATCTTGGGGCTGGCCATAGCTGGACTTTCTCTTGGCCTCAGCCCCACCTGCTCCTGAATTTCCACCATTATCCTTCATCCAACTGAGGGCCTGAAGAATTCTTAGTATTGTTTTCCTATTTAAGCATCTTGTCACTATTCAATTTATAATAATTACATAAACCTGATGAGCCGCCCACCAATATGTTTTGCTTCAATTAAATAAACCTATCTTGCTTACATTAAATAAGTATAATAAGTTTTTACAATGTTTCTCCATTTGTCTTTATAGATTGAAATATAAATGATAACCCTTCATTGAATAGGTTCTCTGGTTTTCTTCTACTTAGAATCAATAGAGAAACTGTGATGACCATGCCCTATGGATACCAATCTGCTCTGGCGCAAGTGTCTTTTTCTTATTCTCTGTTATCTAAATGCTTTGTGGTTTTATGGGCAATGCCATCCATTAATCAGGAATTAACTTAAAAATGTCTGGGTCACTGGGAAGCTGACAACACCCTGTGCTTTGCAGGGTCCCATGTTTTGATGATTTAATTAGCCTTCATCTCTAGGAGCATGTACAGTTTTAATTGATATGCAGATTTAATTGTTTTGCAGATGCTACATTTGTAAAACCAATGTCTTAACTAAGTGTACGGTGAGTGTTCTGTATGCCACTATTTGAAAACAGGAATTGGCTTCTTTTAAATGTAATCACATTTGACGTTTCCTTATCATAAAAGATCATTTTGTATAAAAATGCGTATTTATTATAATTTTGACAGAAATTATTAAAATTGATACAATTCCTTAGAGATTTTCTTTTAAAAAAGAGGTTCATTTTAAATATTACCAATTAGCTAATGGCTATATTCACCCAAATTCCATAATTAAGGAGTAACAACACCAGTCATAATAATAGTATTTTGATAATAATATTTCACATGCAGAATATTAAACTTTACAGAGTTCCATAAAAGTGGGCTTTGTAACATAACTGACTTAGATAGGAAGCCTAGTTTATTATTTACTAATTTTGTACCTTATAGAATAATCACAGCCTCTCAGAACAGTTTCCTATCTTTAAAATGAGATAAATATTCTTATCTTATTTAGGTGGCTTAAAGCTTTATCTGAGTTAATGTTAGTAAAAGACAACAAATATTAACAACAAATACTTAACAAATATTAATTTGTATTAGAACAGATTTTAGACAGGGGCGCCTGGGTGGCTCAATCGGTTGAGCAACCCACTTTGGCTCAGGTCATGATCTCACGGTTTGTGAGTTCAAGCCCCGCATCAGGCTCTGTGCTGACAGCTCAGAGCCTGGAGCCTGCTTCCTATTCTGTGTCTCTCTCTCTTTCTGCCCCTCTCCCACTCATACTCTCTCTCTCTCTGTCTCAGAAATAAATAAACATTAAAAAAAATTTTTTTAATAAAAAAAAATAAAAAAGAACAGATTTTAGACAAAAAAACAAAAGCAAAAACAAAAACAAAAACAAAAAACTCTGTGACATCCCCATCCACTTGAGAAACTCATCAGAAAAAGGAACAATTTTAGACATGGATATAATGATCATAAGAAAATAGTGTTAATTAGTCCTTTAGTATTTTGAGAAGTAATGGTGACACATACTTTACTGGAAAAACATATAATACATGAGAATGTGAAGGAAAGCACTTGAAGAGAATGGAAATTATGTCAATTTTCTGAAAGACAAAATTTTCAGTATGTTAAATAATCATATTAAAAGACGATGTCAGTGAGTAGAAATGCCACTGATTTTTGAACATTAATTTTTCATCTTGCAACCATGCTAAATTTATACTTATTTATTTCTGTAAAGTCTTTGGGATTTTCTTCATATAAGATTACATCATCTGCAAAGGGATGTAATTTTACTTCTTGCTTTCTAATTCGGATGTCCTTTATTTCCTTTTCTCACCTAATTGTTTTGGCTAGGACTCACAGTACTCTGTTGAATACAAGCTGAAGTAGGTACCCTCCTCCAGATGTTAAAGAAACAATTTTCATTTTACCATTTAGTATGATGTTCGCTGTGGGCTTTGTATACATGACCTATATTAATATTAAGTTCCTTCCATAACTAATATATAGAGCCTTTATCATAAAAAGGTGTTTAACTTTGTCACATGCTTTTTCTGAAGCTATTGAGATTATAATGTGATTTTTAGCCTACATTCTCTAAATGTGGTATATCATATTGATTGATATGTATATGTTGAACCATTCTTACACCCAATGAACAAATCTCACTTGGCCTTTGTGTATAATCCTCTTAATATGCCCTTAGATTCAGTCTGTTAATATTTTGTTAAGAATTTTTTATCCATGCTCTTCAGCAATATTGCCTATAGTTTTTTGTCTTGTTTTGTTGTGTGTGTGTGTGTGTGCGCGCGCGTGTGTGTGTGTTCACGTGTGTGTGTGTGTATTTGCGTGTTTTGTTTTGTTTTGTTTTTGGTCCCTTTGCTGACTTGTATATCAGGGTAACTCTGATTCAGAGGATAACTTTCAGTGTTCCCTCTTCTATTTTTTTGGAAGATTTGGAGAAGGACTGAATTATCTGAAAAGGAAATTAAATAAATAAATAAATTTACAATTATGGCAAATAGAATAAAATTCTCAGAAATAAAATTTAGGGAAATCTGTTGAGCACCCAACTCTTGATTTCACCTCAGGTCATGATCCCAGGATCATGGGATCCAGTCCCACTTGTGGTTCCATGCTGAGCATGGAGTCTGCTTAATATTCTCTTTCTTTCCCTCTGCCCGTCTACCTCACTCACACTGTCTCTCTGTAAAAAATTAAAAAAAAAAAAAAAAAGATTAAAATTTACCAAGGAGGTAAAAAAATGTAAGCACTGAAAAATATAAAACACTGATGAAACAAATTAAAACAGACACACATAAATGGAAAGACACCCTGTGTTCACAGGTTGGAGTAATTGACATTGTTAAAATACTTCTTGAATTTACAGTCATTTTATTTGGTAATTTCACTCTGCTATTATTTATTCATTTTTTAAATATTATTTGTCTCTTTAAATCTGTAATTACTCCCATTGCCTTAAATTTTTGTCCAGTCACTCAACATTTATCCTCACGCGCTACACCTCTTCTCCTCCACTCTCAGCTGAAGTTGCTCCAATAAATTTTCTAGGATTTCCTTGTTACAACATTCATTTGCCTTGACTCATTTTTTATCTGAATCTAATGCTCAGTGACTTTATTCAATTGGCCACTTGTTGATTTAATAATTCCTGAATAGATATCATATTAATTTAAATATCAGAACATTGAAGATGAACATCAAACCCAGTTGAATATAATTTATTAATTGAACAAGTCATGAATGAGAGAATAGATGGGTGAATAAACCCCCAATAGAAATTTACAGAGTATTATTGTACTCTTTTCTATGTATTTCTCTGACTGCCTCTGTTATTTCTAGTTTTCTTATTGCCTCATTACCAGCTTTTCCACCTCAGCTGTGAACTTCACTTTATTAGTATATATGTATTTTTTGTCCCTTACGTTGCTAAATTCATCAACTTCAGTTTTTCAACATCACCTCTGTGCTGAAGACTCTCAAAGCTGCTTGAGTCCTGAACTTTGTTGTTTTCCAGTTTCAAATCTCTAATTGTCTCCTAGTCGATCCCTTTGGATATTCTCTTTTTCCCTCAAATATCCCTTGGCTAAGCTGGACTGATTGATTTATTACACTGCCTTTAACTTTTTTGTATAGGACACAAACACCAAGGTTGACACTTGACAAAATAAAATTCATAACACATTTTTGTTATATACCTCCATTTCAAATCTCAGTACCCACTACCCGTAAGCATCTGGGATCACTTTGTTCCTTACTATTAGCCAAGGGCAAGCCCACAGAGCATCCTCACATTTCCCCACCTCCACGCCTCCAACAGCACTTGATTTCCCCTTCTCTCTTGCTTTTCCCGATAGGAGATATAAAGATCTGTAATTTCCCCCCCATCATATACAACAGTAGTTGTCAGGACTGATCACACAACAGAATTACCTTGGGAAATGTTAACAGATAATCATGCTTAGACTACACCCCCCAGTAGTCTTTTGTGAGTAGTAAGGAGTAATATTTGAGCATGTGAATCATGACAATCTCCCTGGATAATTCTAATGTGTATCCAGACATTCTACTGAATTACGAGATGGCATCTGGATGATTTTGTTTAATAATAAACATTGTCTAGATGCTGCTTCTTTCCCTCTCCAAATTCACCTTCCCTTAGTACTTGGCACTTCAGCAGTATGGCATTACATGTGTTCTCATGTTCTTCTCATGTTTTTCTACCTCCAAATCATCCTTCAAATCTCAGCTCACACATTGTCTCCCTCTGGGAAACCTCCTTGGAACTGACATCTCTTTACCTCTGCCTATACCCACAACTCTGTTCATTTGTAATAGATATGACAATACAGAGTTACATCTTACTTCCCAATTATAGAAAGTCAGATTCACACAGCTCTATCAGTCTTATGTTCCCAGATGTCACTGATGAAAGAGTTGGGCTGCTTACCTGAAAATACAGTGCAAATTTTGTTAAGTCTGACCACACCAAGAGCCCAGAGTTACCATTGCTATTTTAGTATATTGATCCAAACTTGTGGTATATATACCATTATCTTCCCATTTATGGAGGTGGAGAGTAACAAATAAGGGAATGGGGAGAAAAACTAAACCAATTTTGCACTAAAATAGAGCAGGAGCTTTAAAATAGAGTATAGCAGCTCTTTATAGAAAGGTATACATGCATGATGTAATAAGAAATATCCTAATAGAGTCAAGTCTTCCATATCAGCTGTCACCTGAAATTAAATCATTTAATCTCAGTATTCATTACTATATTTTGCAAAATTCCTTCCTCTGTTTCTCTTAAACATTTTTAATATTTATTATTTATTTATTTATTTTTAATTAATTAACTAATTTATTTATTTATTTTTTGAGAGAGAGAGAGCGGCAAGGGGCAGAGAGAGAGAGAGAGACACACACACTGAATCTTAGGCAGGCTGCAGGCTCTGAGCTGTCAGCACAGAGCCCCATGTGGGGCTCAAACTCCTGAGGGTGGTTCTCAACTCCATAACTGGTGAGTTTGATCATCATAAGAAGCTTGCAACCTCAGCAAGACCAGGGTCCTGAAGCCCACTCCAGCCCTGGTCATATAAGAGTACAGAAAAATAACTACAATTTAAAAGGCCCAAAGAGGGGTGCCTGGTGTCTCAGTCAGCTGAGACTCCAACTCTTGACTTTAGTTCAGGTCATGATCTTACAGTTCATGAGTTCATGCCCCACGTTGGCTCTGTGCTGACAGTGGGGAGACTGCTTGTGATTCTCTCTCTCCCTCATTCTCTGCCCCTCCCCCCAAAAATAAATAAATTAAAAAATAAAATAAAATAAAATAAAATAAAATAAAATAAAATAAAACAAAAGGGACAAATAACTGCAGGAACATTCTCTCCCCATCGACCTTAAAAGCCCAGACTGGAGCAAAGTCCAGCTCACAGTGACTTTGTGATCTCAGTGAGCCCAGAATCCACAAGCCCACATCAACCAAACTATGGTGCTAGGGCACAGAAAACAAGCTGTGGTTTTGTGTGTGTGTGTGTGTGTGTGTTTTATTGCTGTTTGATTTTTTTAAGTTTTTTAAATGTCTTTCTTTTGCTTTTCTTTTTTCTTTTTTCTTTTGTTCTTTTCTTCTCTTTTTTCTGTTCTTTTTTTTTCCTTGTTTTTATTTTCTTTTCTGTTTTTTTCTTTTCTTTTATTATTTTATTTTTTCTTGCATTATTGTTATTATTATTTTCTTATTCTCTCTGTAAAAAGCCATGGTTTATAAGAGTAACTAGCATACATAGCCAATTTCCAGCTAGCCAGCAAAACTCATCAAGCACACAGAATCTACATAGGGGTCACTATCACAAGACCATTTCTCCAACTTAAGGAGAAGTAGCCATTTCACTTAATCCATAGAAACACACAAAGAAAGTCAAGCAAAATGAGGAGACAGAGTAATATTCTCTAAATTAAAGAACAAGAAAAAAGTCAGTGAAATAACTAAATGAAACAGAAAGAAAGAAAGAAAGAAAGAAAGAAAGAAAGAAAGAAAAACCAGCAATATGCCTGGTAAGGAATTTAAAGTAATTATTGTAAAGATTCTCACTGGGCTGGATAAAGGAATGGAAGAACTCAGTGAGACCTTCAATAAAGAAATAAAAAATATTAAAAAAAATCAGAGCTGAAGATACAATAACTGCAATAAAGAGCACACAGGAGAAAATCAACTGTAGATTAGAGGATGCAGAATGTATTAGTGATCTGGAAGACAGGATAATGGAAAACAGACTGAACAGCAAAAAAGAGAAAAGAATTTTTAAAAATGAGGATAGATTAAGAGATTTCTTCAACAGAATTAAGTGAACAAACATTCAAATTGTAGGGTCCCAGAAGAAGAAGAGAGACAAAGAGATGTAGAAAACTTATTTGAAGAAATAATAACTGGAAACATCCCTAACCTAAGGAAGGAAATAAACATAGCACAGAGAGTTCCAAACAAGATGAACCCAAAGAAGTTCACACCACAACACATAACTAAAATGTTAGAGCTTTGAGATCAAAGAGAGAATCCTAAAAGCAGCGAGAGAGAAACAGTTACCTACAAGGGAAAACTTATAAAACTATTAGCTGATTGTTCACAGAAACATTGTAAGCCAGAAGGGAGTGGTATGATATATTCAATTCTTAAAAGGAAACAACAACAACAACAAAACTACATGAAGAATACTCTACCCAGCAAGGTTATCCTTTACATTTGAAAGAGAGATAATGAGTTTCCCAGACAAACAAAAAATAAAAGAATTTATCACCAATAATCAGTCTTACAAGAATTGTTAAAGGAATTCTTTAAGGGGAAAAGAAATGGCATAATTGGAAATAAGAAAAATATGAATTAAAAGATATAAAATATGATAACATATAAATAAAATGTGGAGAAAAGAGTATAAAGGGAAGATAATGGGAAAAAGAAAAAGAAAAATATTTTTGTTTTTAATGAGTTTTAATTTAAATGACCATCAAATTAATATGGACTGCTATCTACTTAGGATGCTATATATGAACTTCAGGGTAGCCACTTATGATTGATACATTAAAAAATCATGAAAAAGAAAGCCAAACAAAACACTATTGATACACATCAATCACAAAGAAAGAGAACAAGAGAAGAAACAAGGAACTACAAAAATAATCAGAAAGTAATTTTTTTAAGTGGCAGTAAGTATATACCTATCAATAATTATTTTAAATGTAAAATGTAAATAGCCCAAATGTTCCAAACAAAAGACATAGAGTGGTGGAATGAATTAAAAGAAACAAACAAACAACAACAATTAAAGAAAAAACACTTAAGAACCTTCTAAATGTTGCTTACAAAAGACTCAAATCAGACCTTTGGGCACCTAAAGATGAAAGTGAAGGGATGGAAAAACATTACCTATATAAATGGAAGAGAAAAAAAGCCAGTGTAGCAATACTTAGATGAAATAAATGTTTAAAACAAAGACTCCAACAAGAGACAAATAAGGGTATTACAGAATGATAAAGGGATCAATTCAACAAGAGGATATAACAATTGAAAATACCTACACACCCAACACTGAAGCATCTTAATACATAAAGCAAATATTAACAGACATAAAGAATGAAATTGATGGTAATACAATAGTAGAAGACTTTAACACTATTTACGTCAATGGATAGATCATCAAGACAGAAAATCAATAAGGAAACAATGTCTTTGAATGATATTTCAGATCAAATGGATATAACAGGTATATGTACAGAACATTTTGTCCATAAACAACAGACTACACATTCTTTTCAAGTGCACATGGAATATTCTCCAGAATAGATGACAAAATAGGCCATAAAATAAGTCTCAATAAATTTAAGAAGACTGAAATCATACCGTGCATTTTTTCTAAGCACAACAGTATGAAACTAGAAATAAATTATACACACACACACACACACACACACACACACACACTTGGGGAAAAAAACATGAACACGTAGAGATTAAACAATATAGTAAACAACAAATAGATCAAGAAAACAATTGAAGAAAAAGTAAAAAAAAATACATAGAGACAAATGAAAATGAAAAAACAATGGTCCAAAATCTCTGGTACACAGTGAAAGTCGTTCTAAGAGAGAAGTAGATAGCAATACTGTCCTACTCAAGAAACAGGAAAAAAACCTCAAATAAACAATCTAACCCTATGCCTAAAAGAACTAGAAAAAGAATTTAAAAATGCCAGATGAGAAGAAGAAAGGAAATAATAATGATCAGAGCAGAAATAAATGAGGCAGAGACTAAAAAAGCAATAGAAAAATCAATAAAACCAAGAGTTGGTTCTTTGAAAAGATTTGAAAATATGAACCCTTATCCAGATTCTTCAAGAAAAAAAGAGAAAAGGACTTAAATAATTAAAATCAGAAACAGAGAGAAGTAACAACAGATACCACAAAAATACACAGGATTATTAGAAAATACTAAGAAAAATTATATGCCAACAGACTAGACAGCCTACAAGAAATGGATAAATTCCTAGAAACATGCCATTATCCAAAACTGAACCAGGAAGAAAAATTAAATCTGAATAGACCAATTATAAGTAACAAAATTAAATCAGTAATCAAAAAAACTACCAAAATAAAATATAAAATTCTAGGACTAAATGGATTCACAAGTGAATTCATCCTACTAGGCAATTAAAGAAGAGTTAATATATACCCTTCTCAAACTATTCCATAAAATATAAGAGGAAAGAAAGCTTCCAAATACTTCATGTGAGGCCAGCATTGTGTTGATATCACAACCAGACAAAAACATAACAAAAAAACAAAAAGTACAGGCCAATATGCCTGATGAACATATATGCAAAAATCCTCAACAAGAGATTAGCAAAGCACCTACAACAATGCATTAAGAGACCATTCACCATGATATGGTGGGATTTATTCCTGGGATGCACAGATGGTTCAATATTTGCAAATCAATGTCACCATGTCCACAAATAAACAATAAAAATCATATGATTGCTTCAATATGCAGGAAAAGCATTTGAAAAGATTTAGCATCCATTCCTGATAAAAGCTTTCAATAAAATTGGGTTAGAAGAAACATATCTTAACATAATAAAGATAATATATGAATAACCCACTGCTAACATCATCTCCAATGGTGAAAAACTGAGCATTTTTCCTCTAAGGTCAAGAACAAGACAAAGAAGAAGACACCTCTTTTTATTCAATATAGTACTGGAAGTAATAGCCACAGTAATCAGACAAGAAAAATAGATAAAAGACATCCACAATAGTAAAGAAGTTGTCACTATTCTCAGACAACATGATACTATACATAGAAAAATCCTAAAGAGTCCACCAAAGCAATCCTGAAAAGAAAGAACAAAGCTGGGTATGTCACAATTTCAGATTTCAAGTTCTATTTCAAAGCTGTAGTAATCAAAACAGTAAGCACTGGCACAAGAATAGACATATATACCCATAGAACAGTATAGAGAGCCCAGAGACATACATATCATTAGTTAATCTATGACAAAGGAGACAAGAATATAAAATGTGGAAAAGACAGTCTATTCAATAAATTTTTCTGGGAAAACTGGACAGCTACGTGTGAAAGAATGAAACTGGACTACTTTGTAACATTGTACACACACACAAAAAAAACCTCAAAATGAATTAAAGTCTTAAATGTGAGACTTGAAACAAAAATATACTATAAAAGAACACAAGCAGTAATTTCTCTGACAACAGACACAGCAATATTTTGCTAGATATGCCTCCTAAGGCAATGGAGGGGAAAAACAAAATAAACTTTTGGGACTTAATAAAAAAAAAGAAAAGCTTCTGCATAGCAAAAGTAATCATCAATAAAACAAAAAAGACAATTTACTGAATGGGAGAAGATATTTGCAAATGATATATCTGATAAGAAGTTAATATATGAAATATATGAAGAACCCCCTACAACTCAATACAAAAAAAAAAAGATTTAATTTAAAAAATGGGCAGAAAACATGAATTCCCCAAAAATGACATACAGATGGCCAAAAGACAAATGTAAAGATGCTCAACATCACTAATCATCAGTGAAATGCAAAGCAATATCACATTGATATACCTTGTGCCCGTCAGAATAACTAAATTCAAGAAGACAAGGAATAACAAGTGTTGACAAAGAGGTGGAGAAAAGGAACCCTCATGTACTGTTGGTTGGAATGTAAATTGGTACAGCCACTGTGGAAAACAATATGGAAGTTTCTCAAAAAATTAAACATAGAAATGCCAGTTTACCTGGGTGGCTCAGTCTGTTAAGCTTCTGACTTTGGCTCGGGTCATGATCTCACAGTTCATGAGTTTGAGCCCGTGTTGGTCTCTGTGGTGACAGCATGGAGCTTGCTGTCTCCCTCTCTTTGTGCCCCTCATCTGCTTTCACTATCTCTCTTTCTCAAAATTAAATAAATAAATATTTAAAAAATAGAAATACCATATGGTTCCATAATTCCTGTGTATTTACCCGGGGAAACAATACTACTAACTTGAAAAGATATATGCTTGTTGTAGCATCATTTACAATAGCCAAGACATAGAAGCAACATAAGTTTCCATCAGTAGATGAATGGATAAGGAAAATATGGTATATATATATATGCAATGGAATATTACACAGTCATAAAAAAGATTAAATATGCCATTTGAGACAACATGGATGGACCTACAGAGTATTAGGCTAAGTGAAATAAGTCAAACTGAGAAAGACAAATACCATATGATTCAACTCATAAATGGAACCTTAAAAAATGAATGAATACACACAAAGCAGAATCATAACTATGAATACTGAGAACAACTAATGGCTATTAAAACAGAGAGGGGTGGGGAGTTGAACAAAATGGGTAAAGGGAAGAGGGAGATACAGATTTCAAGTTATAAAAATCAGAACATAAGGAATACAGTTATTGATATTATAATAGCAATGGAATGGAACAGATAGTAGTTGTACTTGTGATGAACATAGCATAATGTATAAACTTGCCAAATTACTAAGTTGTACACCTTAGACTAATGTAACATTGTATAACTGTACTCAAAAAAAAAAAAAAAAGAAAAGGAAAAAAAAGGAAAGGAAAGGAAAGGAAAGGAAAGGAAAGGAAGGAAAGGAAAAGGAAAGAAAAGGAAAGAAAGATGAACTCTGGCCAAATTTACATGAAGAAAAAATTTGCATTTTGCTACAAAAATAATAAGCTGCATCAATGAGATCATATTTTTGTTGGACCTTCTAAATCATTATTGAGTATATATATATATATATATATATATATATATACACACACACATATATATATGTGTGTATATATACATATATATACACATATATACATATATATATATTCATTTCTCTTAGACAATTTTATCTTCTTCTATCCTCTACTATCCATGATCGATGATAACTACAAATTCAGTTGCTTGTAAAGTTTCCAATGTATGTCCATAGGAGTTTACAAGGAGCTAGAAAACTGAGAGGAGCCATATCCTTTGTCAATTCCACTCATTATTATTGTCATTACCAACACTCATTCTATGACTCTACATTGTCTCTGAGTAACAATCCCCTGATACTTTTCAAGAACTGTAGGGCAGGTCTCCTACAGATCTACTGTATACACCATAAGCTCACACAACTTTTGAAGAGATGCATCTGGGAATGTTCCATATCTTCTGCCACATGCAGAAGCCCCCAAACAACCAAACACCTTAATCTTTAGAAATATCAAACCATTTAAGGTGGCTCTATTTACTTGACATTTTCCTTAACAAC
Source organism: Herpailurus yagouaroundi (assembly GCF_014898765.1). Lineage (NCBI taxonomy): Eukaryota > Metazoa > Chordata > Mammalia > Carnivora > Felidae > Herpailurus > Herpailurus yagouaroundi. The sequence goes on from NW_024412401.1 coordinate 994,512, forward strand.
AACAGAAGCCCACTGGGTGAAGATTGTTGTCTAAGTACTTGAAAATGTCTATTTATTTATCCTAAAATACACAGGCCAATAAATGCCACCCCTACTTCCTCTGACATCATGCAATGAACTAAAACTGAGAACTGATCTTAATTACTTTCTTAAAAAGGGAATAGAAAAATACCAATAACAAAGAATGGAAGAAAAAGAAAGAAGAAAAGAAAGAAAGAAAGAAAGAAAGAAAGAAAGAAAGAAAGGGAGGGAGTAAGGAAGAAAATCTCAAACTGTTATTCCTATAAACTATCCAATGTAGAATTTAATTTTCCATAGCTATAGAATTTCGGAGAAGGTATTAAAGGGAACATTGCTAAAGCAATGTTAAAATACTAAGAGGGGCACCTAGGCGACTGAGTCGGTTAAGTGTCTGGCTTTGGCTCAGGTCCTGATTTCACAGCTTGTGAGTTTGAGCCCCACATCAGGCTCTGTGCTGACAGCTCAGAGCCTGGAGTCTGCTTCAAATTCTTGTCTCCCTTTCTCTCTGCCCCCTGCCCCTCTCTCAAAAATACATAAGCATTAAATTTTTTTTAAATACTAAGAATAAAAAATAATTTTTATCCACCAATTAAACCTGATTATTCTAAAAGTGAAAGCAGTTCTGTAACTCTGAGAGCTTTGGTTTTATCTACCTTTGCATGTAGTGATAGAGCTAATTCCCAGGACAGTGATGGAATATAGAGTCTATATTGTTTTTTTCTTTTAGTCATTTCCATTAGAGGTGTGTCATATATGGAAGAAGAATGAGGGCATCATGGAAACAGTTAAAAAGGCTGAAGATGTTCGTAGACAAATAGAATTGAATTCATAGAGAGTATTACTACACACCTAGGACTTCTGGGCAGCTGTGTCTAATAAAACTAATTCCATCACAATTAAATTCAGAAAGATACTACAAATTCACAGTAACAAAATTATGCAAACATTTCATGCTTCAAATGTCCTATATGTTCTAATATTAAAGACAGTAAGACACAATTTTCTAATTTTTAAAAATTCTCAAAACCTCAGCAATTTTTACATTTGAGCTTTTATTTACATGTACCATACATCCTGTGCTCCTTAGGTAGGTGAAAAAAATAATAAAATGCTACCTATTTTTTTAATAGTTACATTAAGTTAGAGTAGTATAGGATGCAATAGTTAACTTGGAAAAAAAGACAAAGCCTTGGGTTGTTTTTCCCCCTTACTTTGTTCCAGAAACCACTTGACAAGTCTGCCAACACGTTAACCTTTATTCTCCCTCCCAAGAGTCTCTAGTAATAGAGCAAATGTGATGCTTCCTATTAAAGATGAACGGTGTGTCTGTGGGCTAGGGGGTTTGAACTTCACCTTCACCTTGATTAGTCTTGACTGCTTGGATCCACACATGAGAAAAGATGTACGATCTCAAGTCACTTTTCTTTCCGAAAGATGGTAAAATAAGGGAGGTGAATAGAATATTGTGTGCGTGTGTATGTGTACAATGAGTCAGGAGCTATTCAAAACTACTTTTATTTATTTATTTTTTAATGTTTTTATTTACTTTTGAGACAGAGAGAGACAGAGCATGAGTAGGGGAGGGGCAGAGAGAGAGAGAGACACAGAATCTGAAGCAGGCTCCAGGCTCTGAGCTGTCAGCACAGAGCCTGACGCGGGGCTCGAACTCACAGACCGTTAGATCATGCTCTGAGCCGAAGTCGGAAGCCCAACCAACCGAGCCACCCAAGTGCCCCAGTATTCAAAACTAGTTTTAAACTCTCGTGTAATCACGACAAAACACTGCAAGTGGGAGTTCCAGGAGACCCTTAGGACACCTTTGTTATTTACAACTTAATAATCTTTATTTCATTAAAAAAATTAAATTATAATAATTGTATTCTCCATTTGCCCCTTAGATCCATGTTCCATCTTTCCTGATCCTACACTATCCTTCAGGAGATGATCTACGGACCACATTACTCAGGCTCCATCACCATCTGGCTTTCCCTTGGGTTTGGCCTATTGAAGGTGCTGGCAGGATATCAAAAATGAGGAAAAGAGTAATCCTAGGTGTTTTTCCCAACTTTCTTTCTCTGCAGTGGTTCCGACAGAGGTTTGTCCATCTGTGAGGACAGATTCTGTGTGGGAGCTCCACTTGTGTGATCCCTAAACTTAGTGAGGCTTCAATTCCACCCTTAGAAACCCCAACCTCAGGCTAATATAGGCTATTGCTATCACCAGGGTGGCTCAACATCCTTAGCTGATTCCAATAACCTAGCCCATATATCTATGAATAGTCCCTTTATTACAAAAAGCTCTAAAAAATCACCACTCAATAAACTGATTCTTCTGGGAGCTACACTGACAATGTTATTACAAGGTTCTGAAGGTTGAACCCTGAAAGAAAATTATTCAAGTTACAACAAAAGAATAAATATGAATTGATCTAAACAGACAAGTCAACAAACAAAACATCTGCATATTTCCAGTTCTTCTGTCCAAAGAAATTATATGTGTTGACTACATTGTGATATTTCTATTAAAAAAAAAATAGAGGAAGCCACCTTTCAATTACCCAAGTGAAAAAAGGAAAAAAAAAAAATAATCAGACATTATCACTGGCATCCATTTAGATAAGTGATTTTCAAATCATAGGTTATCATTTTGAGTGCATCATTAAATCAAAGCAATCAGTCAAGACCAGCAAATTTTTTTAAAGGTACAATAGATTAGACAAGTCAGGGATTTAATTAGAATAGAATATAAATAATCGCAGTGATTTGCACATAGAAAGGATCTTTCTCATGAATTTTGATTTATTAAAAACACATGTTTATGAATTTGTCACAATATAAAATATAGGCTTCACCATGATTTACACTTTTAAAAGTCTGAAATTTTCTATTATAAAATAAGGATCTGATCATTCCTTCTTTTGGAAGCATTTATAGGGATGTGTCCACAGAAATTGACTCTGAATGGACTACGATATATCTATGCCTTCTAAGATTGAAGGAGTCATCATTCTTCAGCATTTTGACACAAACTAGAGAAAACAGCTGAGGGTTGGGGGAGTGGTTAGATAAGGAGCTCATTTTTACTTAATAAAAATAAGGTTTTGTTTAACTGCAAAGTTCTGAATATCTTGCTCACTGCTGAAAGGAAAAATGTACATACTTATAGTTTTGTACATATGTTCCTTTCATAGACAAAGAGCAGGAGATTTAAGACTTGGCAAACACAAAATCCCTCAGCTCGCTAGCAAGGATTGCCTTTACAAAGTAGGAACAATTATTCGAGTTTGAGAGAAGAAAGAATGTAGACTCAGTTGGCAAAAAGTAATCTGTACACCAAAACAAAACCAACTTGAATGACATTGCCCTTTAAGTGAAGGTGTAACTTCACTTATAGATTTATAAGATATGATTTATAGGTTTATAGAATAGGCCTAGAGAAGACTTCGTGGGTTTATAGCCTCACTTTGCCATGATTTCGTGGGTTTATAGCCTCACTTTGCCATGGTTTAGCTATGTGATCTTGTATATGTTTTTAATCTCTCAATTCCTCAGTTTTTCTTCTAAAAATTAGGAGACAATATAATTATCCACCACTTTAAATTGTTTAGAGAATTATAGAAGTTAAACAAGTACTTAGTGACTATCATATCGCAGGCACCCAATAAAGGTTAGCTACTACTCTTTCTAATTTCTTTTACTCAGAATCTCCATTTCTTGGTTCTTTCCTCTATGATAACATTGGTGCATAATGATTAAAATCTCCGTAGTTTTACACAGGACTCTGTTAAGCATATATAAATGTTTACTATATATATATATATATATGTATATATGTGTGTGTGTGTGTGTGTGTGTATACATATATATATATATATATCCTTTTATTTCTTGTATATTTGACAGAAATTAGAAAGATTATTTTCTGATTTACTGAGATTCCATATTACATAGAATATGTAGTAATATATACTACAGAACTTATGAAGAATATAACACGTAGCATATAGTACCCTTTTCTCTAATTTGAAAATCTCTGCAATGAGAGAATTGTCATATCCAATTTGTACAACAATATCCTATTAGTAAATTATTCAAATAATTTTAAATTCTGCAATGAATTTTGACAGAAATCTTTAGAAAAGTGTGTGTGTGTGTGTGTGTGTGTGTGTGTGTGTGTGTGTGTGTGTATTGTTTCAAACAGCAAATAGCACTGTATTGGAAATTGTAACTGATTTCAGTTCTAACATAGAACTTACAATGACCCTCTAGTAAGTTGCTTAACCATACTGGACTTTGATTTACTCATCTGTAGAATGATATTTTAGAATTGCTGTGATATCTAAGGTCTCTGAGTTAGTATACTCATTATGAATATAATTTACTAGCACTATTCTAATGCATTAATTCTCTTAGGGACTGTTCAGAACAGTAGGACTGCTTCCCTCACACCAAAAATCCCCAGTCTTTGGTTTTCTCTGCTTCTATGGGGTAAAATTTTTCTCTCTTCCTTAATGGTATAAATCTATTCTACTGCTTTTCACTACTTCAGTGTCCTTGCATTTAATTTCATCAAACTAAAATACAGTGCAGTGATTAAAGAGTATTAATATAATTTCTTTTGCTTATGACTTACATAACCTTGGGTAATTTACTTGAACCTCTTAAGTCTTAGTTTTCTTATTTGTACAAAAGAGATGTTAATAACAGTAGTTATTCCACTCTGTGGGAAATAAAATAATTTAGGTAATCAGCAAGTCATTGACTGAGTTCTTGCTATAGACTAAGCACTATAGCACTTGCTATAGAACTGCTGTTCCTGAGCAGCAATTTACATGTGTAGGGGTTTGGACCAGGTTGTCCCAAAATATGCTGCTTTTGCCTGTAGAGTATTTTGAGCTGAAGGCAATCGAGACACAGCAGGCTCAAGAGAAACTTTTGCCCTTCCCTTAACCACGGAGAAGAATCTAAATTGTGTGTCTTTCCCAGAAGAAGGGTTATTACCAGAGATAAATTTTTTCCGAGTGATCCGTCTATATGGCAGGCAAGCATCTACTTCCTAAACATCTGCTCTTATTCTTTTCCTGTGAAATGCATCCCTTTCCTTTGCAGCCCCTTACCCCTTTACTAGTTCAGAGCGACATGTATACCTCATTTTGCCTCTCTTTGGAATTTCATGTCTGTGTGGATTCCCGGTATTTATGACATTAAATTTGCTTTCTCCTGTTACTCTGCCTCATGTCAATTTGTTTCTTAGTCCAGCTAGAGAGACCTTGAAAGGGGAGAAACCTTCCGCTCCAGACACATGACAAATGAAAAACATAATGCTCTCATGGATCCTGCTGCTAAAAAGAGATACAAACAACAAACAAGCAAATTGATATAATGTCAGAGGATAGTTACTAAGGTAGAAATATGGAGTGGGGTAAATGTTTAGAAAGTGATGGACAGGAAAGATAAGGGTGTGATGGGAGCTATTTTCAGCTGGGTAATTAACACCAACAGATACAAGAAATACCCCCCAAATCTCAAATACTTGACGTTCTTTAAATTTACATCCTGCATATATCTTGGTCCAGTTTGGGTCAGACTAACTCACAGACAGCTCCATATTAAATGTGACTCAGCTATTCGGGTTCTCTTTGCATTGAGGCATCATCCTGCCATTGTTTTTGTAGTTGTGAAAGGGAGGGATGGAAAAATCATGAAAAGTGTTTCTCAGCCAGCCTCATTCTGTAACACCCACCAGTTCCATCCACATCGTATTTGTCAGAACCCAGTCAGATGACCCAAACTTAATTATAAAAGATTGTGAAATGCAGCCTTCTTTGGTACCCATAACAAAGGAAGTGAATGAACACAGATTTGATGGACACTCTGAGAGGGACTTTTAGCTCCTCCTTGTGGAGTATGCTATAGGGGCTTCCTTTATTGCAGAAGAGGCATTATGATATCCTGCTTCCAGCTTTTCCAGTTTAGGGGAGCAGAATTTGCCACCCCCAAAGTATCTTTGGCATAAGGATTATCTCAACCTGGTTATTTTCAAGAAACTGCATACACAAAGAAAGCTCTGCAAATCAATTATCCATTAGTAAAATAAATTTACTTTTACAGCAGAATCTCCAATTGTAAGAGTGTCTCTCTCCAGGTGTTTGGAAGAGGGAGATGACAAAATCTAGTAATTTATCAGTGGAGAAGGCAAGGACTTAAATCTGTATATCAACCATGCCGTTGTTTACTCTGCTTTGCCTAATAACCTCCAATAACTGTCTCTCCCACGCTAATGAAAGAAGATTCTTTTGTCTTCAGCTAAAGACATTCCTTAAGGTAGTGTCACTTGGGCTACTTGAGGGAGTCAGTTTTCCTGGATATCTCTGATATATAAAGGAGGGATACATGTTATTAAACTTCTGTTTCTTTTTCTCCTGTTGATCTGTCTTTTCACAGGGATTGGTTTCAGCCAAGAACCCAAAAGCATATAGGAAAAATAATTTTTCCTGCTCTACATACTGAATAGAAAAAAATGTTTATGGCTGGTCTATCTAATAGAGGTAAATCAACCAGTTTTGAAACAATTCTTACTATTTGATCCCCAAACCATGTATTCCCTTTTCCTCTATTCCAAAACCTATCTGTGTGTGTGTGTGTGTGTGTGTGTGTGTGTGTGTGTATTATATAAGAATATATACACGTATATATACATCATTTTATTCCTTCTGTGATTCATCAACTATTCTTTGTTTCACTATTGCATCATATTTTAATCATTTATGGATTTTTGAAATAATTTTTAAAATCAGTAAATTTTCATAATCAGTAATATCAGCAAATATCAACAAATAAAGTAATTCATAGACTTTTTTTGAATTTTATTTTAAAAAACAACAATTTTCCAGAAATTAAAGGTGCATATATATTTGAGTGCCTGCCACACTTACACACACCCACACGAAATGTGAGTTTAAGTGCACTTAAATTCAAGACTGTTTTTATCCTTTTCTTCTCAATGGAATTACTCAACCAGAAAAGATCCATTGGTTTCCAAGGGAGAAATTTTGTAAGTAGAAGCCTATTGCTTAAAGTAATTCCCTACGGGAATACTACCATCTGGCAAAGAAATATGCACATCAAAGTAGAGAGAAAACAGCACCTCTTAAAAGTAATTTTCTCTAAGGGTTTGCCTCCGGGTATCCTGCCAACAGTAATCTTTAAACCCTTAGCTTGCTACACAGTGAGAAGCTTCCAGAATAGGGGAGCCCTGTTTCCTGCTTCTGATTCAGAATAAAATAAATAATAACATTTAGGGGAAACAAAATATAAACAAAGACCCTTAGTTTTATGGCAGGCTTATCACTGAGTTATTTCTTTCCCTTCACTAATCACAGATTAGTGAATTTGGATATTAAGACAACTCTAATTATGGGTAAAAAAAAAAAAATACCATGCTGATGGCTCTCAGAATATGTACAATGCAAATTTACCTAAGTATAGGAGTGAAAATAACAGTGATAGGGAATGATAATACAAAGACAATAATGATAACTATACTAGTAACTTTCATTTTGTATTTACCATATGCCAGGAATTGTGAAAAGAACTCCCATGAGTTATTTACTCAAATGAGATAACAATTCTGCGATAGCTCTTATAACTACATTTCATAGATATGCAAATTGAGACTCAAGACTAAATCATTTTTCCAAGACTGCCTAAGCAGTAGCGATTTTTTTTTTAATTTTTTTTTTCAACGTTTATTTATTTTGGGGACAGAGAGAGACAGAGCATGAACGGGGGAGGGGCAGAGAGAGAGGGAGACACAGAATCGGAAACAGGCTCCAGGCTCTGAGCCATCAGCCCAGAGACCGACGGGGGGCTCGAACTCACGGACCGCGAGATCGTGACCTGGCTGAAGTCGGACGCTTAACCGACTGCGCCACCCAGGCGCCCCAGCAGTAGAGATTTTTGATGTCACATTTGCTCTTCACCCCTTGGCCAATCATCTTTTATTCAAATAGACCTATGATGCATTCAAACACCTTTCTTCTTTAACCACTTTGTCTTTTCTCTCTTAACTGTACTTTTGTTCTTTTCTTCATTTTCCCATATGTGTTTTCACTACATCAACCTGCTTAAACTTCATTCAGTTGGGCATCTGACTCTTGATTTCAGCTCAGGTCATGATACCAGGGTCTACAATTGACCCCACGTCGGATTCTGCGCTGAGTGTGGAGCCTGCTTAAGATTTTCTTCCCTCTTTCTCTCTGTCTCTTCTCTCTCTCTGCCCCTCTCCCCTGCTCATGTGCTCTCTCTCTATCTAGAAAAAAAAGATAGAAAGCTTAATATAGACTCTTTTTGAAGTATAAATGACACACAATTTTACACGAGTTTTAGGTGTATAACACAGTAATTAAGCAACCTTATATATTATGCTATGATCACCATAAGTGTAGCTACTATCTGTCACCATATGACACTATAATAATGCCAGTGACTATATTCCCTATGCTGTACCTTTCAACTGTGCCTTATTAATTTCATAACTGAAAGTCTGTACCTCCCACTTCCTTTTACCCATTTTGCTCACATCTCCAACCCACCTCCCCTATATTTTGATGAAAGAGGACTGAAAGAATCAGTTTAACTGGAAGGAAATTTACTCATCCATATTTCTGATGCTGTAAACACAAACATCTGAAATTCTTTTGGAAGTATTTCTGCAAGTATGACACTTTTTGAAAAAGTTAATACAGTTATTCCACACAAGTCCACATTCTTGACTTAGAGATGCTTACATAGGAACATTATTTTTTAACCTCAGCTAGCAATTTTGATCACACAGATATTGGCTAGTGAACAACCTGATCTCATGTATCAGCAACAAAATATTTGGCTATACTTTATTAGTGACGGTGGTATAAGGGGTAAAAGAACATAGTTTGTGTCACACATTCATTCTGGATTGAGTTTGTCACCCTAAACGGCTAGAGGTGAAGAAAAAAATCCTACACTTCTAAGTTCTTTGGCTGGCCTGATAGTTACAATGACAGGAGACAGATTAACTGGAGAAAAACAAATTTAATTCCTTATGTGTGGCAGCCCCATAAAAATAAGAGATCCAAGGACAAGTCAGGCAGGTGAGGCTTATATGGCATCCTAAGCTAAGGAATGAGATAGGGGAAGGTGATAATTTATAGGACAATGAGAACAGCACACGTTTGGTCATTCAATGTTTGCCTTGCCACACAGGTCATTGAGCCAAAATTTTGTTTCTGGTAATAGCTCTCTTTCTGGGTCAGATCACCAATCTAGATTCTTTTAGCTAGTTAAGGGAGATGTAAACGTTTTCTTAAATCTGCTAGGTCTCGATTGTCTTGGGCTCACATTAATCCATATACCACGGTGTGGCATAAGCATATTACATCCCTTTTCACTGCAAATAAACAGATTTTCAAACACCATCAGATTTTATGGAAGATACTGATGGAGAACAAATACAAAATGCACAACATTTTGATTCTTTTTTCTGGCTGTAAGGCTAATTTAGAGCAAGAAACTATTTTTTAATAAAATAAACAAGTAATAAAAATCAAAGCCTTGCTTCAGATTCTGTGTCTCCCTCTCTATCTGCCCCTCCCCTGCTCTCACTCTGTCTCTCTCAAAAACAAATAAACATTAAAAACAATTTTTAACAAATAAATAATAAAAATCAAAGGCCTACCACTCAAAGTAGGCCTGAGGCACATCTTCGTGTACTTTTTCTTTGTACATTAGACTACTGTTCTCAAAATTGTCTATTTGCTCTAAAATTTCTCTCCATAAAATCAAATAGTCCTCTAATCACTTATTTCCATGAAATAAAAATCATAATAAAACTATATAGAATTTGGTGCTCAATTTTTGAATATTTCCAAAACCAAATTAAAAAATTCACTTTCAGAATGCATCTTTTTATAGACTTAATTTGTTCCGGTTCCATGAAAATTTTAAAATAGAATTTGGCTTTATTGCACTTAACTTTAAAATCCATAGTCTTAGACTTTCTTTCCCCATGGTTTTAAACTATTGATCTTCTCTTAGTAAATTATGTTTCAGTTATTTTTGGCTAATTTTCATGTAACTTAAATTTATATTAAATGAACTTAAAGACATATCTAGGTACAGAATTCCCTGTGGAGCAAATTATCCATCATAACTTTCTTTACTTATACGTCATTCAAAAAGATAAATGTTTTTCATTGCAATAGAAGTTAAATTTTATCTAAAATAAGTGATCAAGGGGCGCCTGGGTGGCTCAGTCGGTTAAGCGGCCGACTTCGGCTCAGGTCATGATCTCGCGGTCCGTGAGTTCGAGCCCCGCGTCGGGCTCTGTGCTGACAGCTCAGAGCC